>NC_040045.1:3454302-3612302 GCF_003713205.1 Coffea eugenioides
CGTTAGCATCGAGTATATCTCACTAACGCGTGCGTTTTCATTCCACCACCGTTAGCATCGAGTCTATCTCACTAACGCGTGTGTTTTCATTCCACCACCGTTAGCATCGAGTCTATCTCACTAACGTGTGCGTTTTCATTCTACCACCGTTAGCATCGAGTCTATCTCACTAACACGTGCGTTTTCATTCCACCACCGTTAGCATCGAGTCTATCTCACTAACGCGTGCGTTTTCACTCCATCACCGTTAGCATCGAGTCTATCTCACTAACGTGTGCGTTTTCACTCCACCACCGTTAGCATCGAGTCTATCTCACTAACGTGTGCGTTTTCACTCCACCACCGTTAGCATTGAGTCTATCTCACTAACGTGTGTGTTATTTTTCAGTTTATCTCCGTTAGCATTGAGTTCATCCCACAACGTACTTTTCTATGGCAGGACCGGGTCTAATCCCGCTGACCAATGAATGGCAGGACCGGGTCTACTCCCACTGACCAAATGAATTGGGACGCGGGTTTCAATCCGCAATCTCGGTAGGACCGGGTATAATCCCGCTGACAGCTTTTATCAAATTGGGACCAGGTTTTATCCCGCCAATCTCGGCAGGACCGGGTATAATCCCGCTGACCGCTTATATCAAATTGGGACCGGGTTTCATCCCGCCAATCTCAGCAGGACCGGGTATAATCCCGCTGACCGCTTTTATCAAATTGGGACCGGGTTTCATCCCGCCAATCTCGGCAGGACCAGGTTTTATCCCGCTGACCGTTCATACCCCGTTGGGCTTGGGTTTAATCCCACTGACCAATTCATCAGACTGGGGCAAATTTTTGGATAATTCTCCAAGTAAATTCTATACAGTTTCTACATGCATACCAGCATTTCATTTTCACCGCCACTGGAGCGTGGGTTTGTCCCGCCAGTGAGCATTTTCATTTTCACAGCCACTGGAGCGTTGGTTTGTCCCGCCAGTGAGCATTTCATTTTCACAGCCACTGGAGCGTGGGTTAGTCCCGCCAGTGAGCATTTCATTTTCATAGCCACTAGCCGTGGGTCAGTCCCACTAGTGAGCATTTCAGTTATTTCGCCACTAGCCGTGGGTCAGTCCCACTAGTGAGCATTTCATTTTGCTTAGCCAATAGCCGTGGGTCAGTCCCACTAGTGAGCATTTCAGTTATTTCGCCACTAGCCGTGGGTCAGTCCCACTAGTAAGCATTTCAGTTATTTCGCCACTAGCCGTGGGTCAGTCCCACTAGTGAGCATTTCATTTTGCTTAGCCACTAGCCGTGGGTCAGTCCCACTAGTAAGTATTTCAGTTATTTCGCCACTAGCCGTGGGTCAGTCCCACTAGTGAGCATTTCAGTTATTTCGCCACTAGCCGTGGGTCAGTCCCAGTAGTGCGCATTTCATTTTGCTTAGCCACTAGCCGTGGGTCTGTCCCACTAGTGAGCATTTCAGTTATTTCGCCACTAGCCGTGGGTCAGTCCCACTAGTGAGCATTTCATTTTGCTTAGCCACTAGCCGTGGGTCAGTCCCACTAGTGAGCATTTCAGTGATTTCGCCACTAGCCGTGGGTTAGTCCCACTAGTGAGCATTTCATTTTCATCGCCACTAGCCGTGGGTCAGTCCCACTAGTGAGTATTTCATTTACATCACTAATAAACATGGGTCAGTCCCATTAACACTTCATTTCACTTCTTTCATTTGCATCACCAATAAACATGGGTCAATCCCACCAACACTCCATTTCACTTCAATTCACCCGTTTTAAATTTCCTGTTCGGGTCAGTCCCGTTTTAAATTTCCTGTTCGGGCCAGTCCCGTTTTAAATTCCTGTTCGGGTCAGTCCCGTTTTAAATTCCTGTTCGGGTCAGTCCCGTTTTAAATTCCTGTTCGGGCCAGTCCCGTTTTAAATTTCTGTTCGGGTCAGTCCCGTCCCGTTTTAAATTCCTGTTCGGGTCAGTCCCGTTTTAAATTTCTTGTTCGGGTCAGTCTCGTTTCTTTTTAAATTCCTGTTCGTTGGAATCATTCACAGCCGAATAATGCAGGTAAGTATTTGGTGTCTACTTTTTTGTCTCAAGTTTTTTCAAAACTCAGACAAAGAGGGGCAAACTGTAGACACCAAAATTTTAGTGTAATTTCATTTACTATTTAGTTTTTATTTGTCGTGTTAGTTTTGTTCACTTTTTAGTTTTTAGTTTTTTAGTTTTTATTTCATTATTTTAATTTTAAGTTTTTAGCATAGGATTTCTTGAAAAGAAAAGAAAAAAGCATTCAAAAAATTATGTTTTAGTTGTTTTAATTTAAATTCAATGTTTTCTTGGAAAAAATATGAGAAAAGAAAAAGAAGGAAAAAAAGAAAGAAAAATGTTTTATTTCTTTTTAAAATTCAAGTTATTGTTTATAAATTGAAAAAAAGAAAATCATCAAGCGAAGGAAAAAAAAAGGAAGATTAATTAGCATGGCATTGTTTTTTTTTATGCCTAATTTTGCTTAGTTTTTTTTATTCAATTTTATTTCAGTTATTATTTTTCTTTATATATTTGTTTAATCTTAAAAAAAAAAAAAAAAAGGGATACGCGGCATGCAAGCTGCGTTTTTCGCAGCTTGCAAAGAAGGGCTCGGTGAGCCCCTTAGCTGCAAATATAGTAGAAATGGTTAAGGGTTTAGGAGGAGGATTCCGGTATAAAAGGAAGAGAGGCTGAAGGGGGTAAGGGATGGAGTGACGGCTAGAAAATCTAGAGAGAAAAGGGAGAGAAACCAAGAGAAAGGTGACGGAGAGTGAGAGAGAGTCTAAGTTTGGAGGGAGAGAGTGAGACAGCAGAAAGAAAAAGGGAGAGAGAACTGAGAAGGATAGATTGGGATAGAAAGGGAACGGCGGCTGAACAAGAAGAAACGTCTGCGTCGGTTTTCATACGGTGTTCCAGAAATTTCTTCACCAGAAATCTGTGTCGTTGAAGTCGACGTCTTCACGCAATTTCTTCGTTTCTGCTTTGTTCACGGGACCCCATAAGGTGCTAAAGGTAATCCCTTTTGCTTCATATCTTCAAGCAAGCCGAGCAGATTGTATATTTCTTCTTTTTTCATCAGATTTGCATAATCTTTAATCTGTTCTTTATTGTTCTTATTCGTCCGGATTCTCATCAAGTGTATCGGCTAAAGATAAGCTGTTGTGTTTGGGTTATGTTAGAACTGATGATTTGAGGGTTATGTAGGTTTGGGATCAGTTTTTGGTTCGTTTGACAAGTATCCAAAACTGGGAATATAAGTTAGTAACCATGAGCAGATAGTATTCTTCTTCCACATGTGCAATTTGATGAACTAAAGGCTGCATCTTTGATTTTCTTTTGTGTGTGTGTATGTGATTCGAGTCGGAGCATTCTTAGGAGTACAATCTACAAGGTTCAATCTTGATTGTTGTCTTGGATTGGAAATTTGGTACTTGTTTGAATTTTGGCCTGAAGCTCATTAATTGCAGTATAGGAAACCAGATTTCTGCTAATAAGATGCCTGAGTTGTCAAACCTGTTTGCCGCTGGTTTATTGAGCTTATTTACCCTTTGCTGTCTCTCTTGCGTTTGTTTTCTTTTTCCTCCTGTCCTATGTATCTTGGGCATGAGTTTTGAAGGAAAAGGCTAAGTTGTGCTTGTCGCTAGCTTGAAAACCCAGCAAAGCTACGCAGTTCTGCCTCCTATTGCTATTGACTGTGCTTTATTTAGTGTTTGGTTGCATGGTATTGATTAGTTTGAAGATGGTTTGCATGATTTATGAAGCTGATGGAGTAACATAGCAGAGTCACAAAACAAAAAAAATAAATAAATAAATTTTCAGAGTTCGCTTTAGTTTTGTCATTTTGTTTGACTTGGATGCCTTTTGCTGAATCTGTTGAGGTTAAGATGAACCATGTTTGATCAGTGTTGAGCTTGATGATTGGTGAAGTCCGTGAGTTAAGTTGGTAGATAATCAGTTTTTTCTTTTCTTTCTTTTGTTTTGTGCATTGTTCATGAGCGGGAGCTGCGAACTTACTAAAAAAAAAAACAAAAAAAAGAGTTGCAGAATTTTCTTGCAGAGTTTTTGCGTGCTTGAATGTTCAATTTCTGTGATTTTGAATGCTCAATATCAGTCCTTGGCTGTTTGGTTGAGAAGCTGTCTGTGTTGAATGAAGGTTGGCACCTGATGAACATCACAAGCGTAGTTAACTGTAGCTAAAAAAAAATACAGGTTGCTGTTTCGATGATGGCATGATCTTTTGTATGAGTTTTTTTGATGTTCAAGCATAATGATCTTGCTTTATTGCATGGTCTCTTGTTGGTTTGGAGTTTTGTAGGATTGGGTGATGAATCTACATATTCATTGGAATTCATGAAATGCTTCATGCGCATGTTAGTTGCAACAGAAAGAAATCAGCAGAATGCATGAGTTTCGTTGTGTCTTTTGTATGAGTTTCATCTTATGTTTTGCTTGTTTAGATGTTGAAGTTCTATATTCGGTTGTTTAATCTAGAGTTTTGATGTTTGGTGGGTAAAGTTTAGATCAAAATTGAGCATGTGGATTGAAATTTGCGTTTGGAATTTGAAGTTGTAGCAAGCATTTCCTTTCTGTTGTCTTCCTCGTAAAATTTGCATGTTTTTGCATGAAAATAATTCCAAAATTGCATTCCAACCCCTCAAATCCCCCTTTGTCCTACTATGGCCCAGTCATGTTTTAATTTCTTGCAATTAAGTCCTAGAATAATTGCACTTTGACCACCAAGTCCCCATTTGTTCCACTGTGGCCCAAATAATTGAAGAATCAACCACAAATTGACCCCTCAAACTTCCTTTTTCCTTTCGATTAAGCCCCAGCTTGGCGAACATGGATGTTTAAGTTGTTTAAATGCTTTAACACTTATGTGATCATTTGTGATTACTTGATCTTTTCTTGCTCTTGGAATTTTAAAGTTCCTAAAATGTTTCAATTGGCTTCGATTGGTTGGTTAATGGTTATCATTGGGTCCTTAGTCATTTTGCTATTTTTAGAAATTTGATCAATGATTCACTTTGCTTGGGAATTATGCATTATTTGGTCATTTTTTAAGTTGCAATTGGAGAAAGATTCGATGATTTGGTGGATTCAAATTGACTTATTTACATTCTACCGTTAAATTGGTGCATTAATCCTTTGTTTTGATGGTTTTAGCCCAAGTTATCCTTTTCTTTGGTGACTCTAGCCCAAGTCAAGTTTTTATCACTTTACTAACATCACAAAGGGGGAGGTATAATTTCTTTTATCTTTTTTTTTTGGTCTCTCATCTATGTGAACCAACGTGCTACGTGAGAATTGCATGTCTACTCTGCTTTCCTTGTTTTTCCTTAATTCCTTTCATTTATTTCATTTACTTTGCTTTCATTTATTCTTTTATGGGGTATGTGTACACCTCTTGGCTTGTAATAGATAGGGCTTGGAGAGCAATTTTTGTCCATTTTCCCCTTCCCCTTTTGTTTTAGTTAGCAAAAATGTAATAGGCTCCTTAGCTTGATTGCTTGTCTATGTGCTATGTGTTACCACTTTATTAGGTTCTGGCATCTAGTCGAGCATGCTAAGTGTTACGTGCTATGTGTTTACGAGTGTTTGGCATATCTACTTGCTTTCTATAGTCGTGGATGAATATGATGGATGAATGCACGTCACCACACTAGTCTAACGCTAGTTGTGGCCCCCTTTCCCGTCACCACACTAGTTCAACGCTAGTTGTGGTTCATTGTTTCGTTTCCACTAGTCCAACGCTAGTAGGAATTCATAGAAAGGGCTAGTCCAACGCTAGACCCAATAGGCCGTCCCTTTTCGTTAGTGCATACTTGCATGTCTCATTTCATTTCATGCATTTTTCTTAGTTCTTTTAGTATTTGGCATGTCCCTTCAACCCTTTTTCCCTTCATTTTAGGCTTTTGCATCTTCATGCTAATTATAGGGTACATTTGCTTGAGAGTCCCCTTTCGATAAGGGAAACGAGCGAGTGTGGCTACACAATAGCCTTAGCACGCTAGTCCTTCCTTCTCATCAAAGGGAAAATCAAAGTCGTGAAGTTAGGAGTCATTCCCGTACCCGACTTGATTCATTCCTCTAAGTTCATGCACTCTCATTCTTATCATATCACTTCCTCACTTTTTTATCCACATTTTCTCACTACTTATATCTTTCTCAATACAAATGCCATGTTCACATTTTTCTTCTTGTCACTTGTTTTTCTACCACACAAATTGCACCCAATTGCACTTATATATATCTACTATCATATTTTCATCCATTTGCACACAAACACCTTTATTTTCTCAATTTGCACACTTGCACTTTTCTTACATTTGCACACTTACACTCATACTTGAGTCTTCATTTGCATTGTTCATGACCTTTATGAGGGCTTTCCTTATTTGGCCATCACAACTCATGTGATTGGGACCAAAAAGCCTCATAAGAGACATTTTAGATTTAGGATTGCATTTTTCTTTCCTTTTCATATTCATTAGACACATCCAACATGCAACGCATATTTTGGGTAGAAGAATTAGGAAAAGTAGGGTTAAGTCACGCAACTAGCTTTGGCTAGGGTAAGGGAGTGCCTTAGGCATTGCCTTTGCCTTCTCCCTTATCAAATGTGACCCCCGATCCCTTTCTTTGGTTACGTAGACCTAAGAGTTCTTTAAAAGGGTTTGTTTACTTTTTCGTTCAAAAACAAAAATCATTTTTGGGTGACTTGGTACACCCTAACTCTATACCAAGTGGCGACTCCATTTTTCATTCAAAAAACCCTTTTTGAACTTTATTTGGCCAAACCGTCGCATTTCACAATCCCACGGCCTTTTATTTTCACTTTCACACACGTTCACATACATATCTCACACACTACTCACACATCCAATCAAAAAGTGGGGCGCGACAGCATGCAATATGTGTACCTTAGGTCTTATAAGAGGTTTAGCTGTAGAACTTGTGAAAGGTTGGAACTTTGAGCTGAAACTATTGAAAGAAACCTGCTGAAATTTTTTTTTAGCTTCATCCGAGTAGGGGAAATGAAGAAGTTCCAGCTGTCCTTATGAATTTTGGTCCTGAAAATTTATATTAAGCTGTAATATATTGTATAATACATTGGTCTTAACATGCATGCAAGATTTAAGTCTAAAATGAGGAGTTTATTGGGGAATTTTCTTGTCTTAAAGGCTGATTGCTGCTAGAACTCATCCAACATGGCCGAGAGAGGAAGTAGAGTTTTGGTTCAGCTTTTCTCTTCAAATTCTTGGCAGTAAATTTCATATTGCTGCTTAAAAACTCTGTAGTTTGATAATTACACTCTGTATGTTAAGTTGGGGTTGAGGAAAATGAAGAAATTGAGGGAAACAGTCTTGTACTTAACCGCCGAACTGCTGGAAGTTGCATTTAGCTGAGGACAGAATTAATTGTTGCTTTTGTTGGGATTATTTGCTCAAATTACATGTTATTTGCTTTAGTATAGGTAGGACGGAGTGTATACTGAGTGTTGAGTGTTTTAACGAAGTAAAATATGGAACTTTGTTGAAAACCTTGAGGTAATGTTGCTGGAAATCTGTTTGTCGGCTGAGAGAGGGTGGAGATGAAGCTCTTATGATATTTCGAAAAATTCCAGGATGATTGGTTGTAATCTTGTATAAAACATTTTATAACATCTTGACCCTATCATTCACGTCCATTTTAGTAAATTTGAGACCTGAAAAGCAGATGAAATCTGAGAGAACTTAAACAACAAAGTTGATTGGAAATTGATTTGGCCGAGAGAGAAAAAATGAAAAGTTTTACCGGTTCTACTCTTTAAGTGTGATTGAAAATGATTTAATCTTAGTCTAACTATTTCACAAGACTTTAAATTCGGTGTATTTGTATATATTCATCATTCTTAGTTAATAAACTTAACAAATCTTGAAGATGTGAGAAAGTATATTAGTTAAACATTATACAAGTTTATAAACTTGGAATGTATGTATATTTCATTGGTTTCTGTTGAAATTTGATGTTTAAATCATGTAAAATTGCTGGTATGAATGTCATACTTAAATGTATGGATGGTTTGAATAAAAGTCTTATGGTTGTAAAAGGGAAAAAGGAGTTTTTCACAAGTGAGAAATGAGTTTCCAGATTTTCGGATTTCACTGACCAGTCTCAGGAAAATGCTTATATCTTGGTGTAGGAAAATCCGATTGAGGTGCTGTCAGTGGCATTTGAAACTAGAATCATGGGCCTTTGTTCTGTAGAAAATTCATATTTTTCCTCCATGTGTACTGCTGTCCGTGACTCCTCAAAGTAGGCTGTCCTGCTTGAATGTCCCGTTTCTTCAGGAAAATGAAATTTTGACTTGGACCGAATGTTTGGCCTATTTGTGATTTGAATCTCTGAAAAATCTAAATTTCTAGAGTTGTTTGTGAGTAAGCTAACCGTGACTTTCTTTTATGTTTGAGTTAAATTTCTGGTTGACTTGTTGTAAGGAATGATTGTATGTTGTCAAGAGCTAATGATTGATGAAGCTCTTGGCCATTTGAGTAGTTTTTGCAAGAATGTAATTTTTGGTGAATTGTTTAAGTGGCTTGGCCAAAATGAACTTGGAAGGTCCACGATTTGTGATTTGGAATTGTTTTGATACCTTGGACTTCCTTTGCTGAATTTTGTTTGGAATAAAATTTGTTGAGACCTAGGGCTAATGATTGATGAAGCCCTAGTGAGATTGATATTTGGTTTGTGATTTTTCTATATTGGTGACTTGGAATCCATTGTGCAAATGAGCTAGAATTGTGAAGATCGTTTCGGTCGTTTGAACTTGAATACTTTCAAATCAAGTTTTGTGGAAATACTTTGTTTTAATATCAAGTGATAAAATTTGAGTTTAGTATGTTATTGTTAAGAATTTGGATATCGGGACTTTTAAAACCTTGCCGACTAGTTAATTCTTTTCTTATTTAAACTAGTGTTTTACCTTTAATAAATAATTGCATTAACTTCCAAACTTTAAGTTTTTCTTTTTTTTATATAAGATTATCCTTGACCAGTTGTTTTAAAGGAAATTTGTTAAAAACACTAGATTTGAATAATTTCAAATAAAAGACAAAGGGAACTTGTTCGGCAAGAAAACTTGTTTGAATTAATTTGGTTCTAGTTTGCCCTCTAGAAGGGAAATACCTTTAAAGAAAACATACGAAATATTTTATCATTTTTATTAGTTTTAATTCTAAGAGAGTTATTAATTTGTTTCGAGAAAAATTAAACTGGTTTTATACCAGATAATCTTTTACATATAAAACAAGAGTTTGTTTAGTAAAACTTATAGTTTTTAAAACTTGATTTTCTAGGATTTAGCGAGGACGCGGATTTCGATTCCCAGCGTGAGTTGTGACTTCACTCTTGGTGAGTGTCCCTGCTTGTTCTATGCCTACTTGATTAAAGTGCTTTCTTGACTTGATATATGATAATTGGAAAGTGGTTTTCTGATCCAACGAAGTGGGCAGTGTGTACTTTATCGCGCTAGCTCTTTCGAGTGGTGACTTGCTTGAAATATTTTCGTGAATTATCCTATTTGTACTTGCTAAAGCATTGAGTAGGGGAATGTACCACACCTAAGGGTGGGAGGGCCTCTTATCCTATCTCAAGTACTAAATCACTAGGCAGGGGAATGTACAACACCTTAAGGGTGGGAGGGCCTCTTATCCTGACCTGGTAACCACTTGTTGGACACAACGTCGTTGGATGAATTCCTCGACCAGTCCCTAAGGTATACTCGAGTATTACCACTCTCTTGTTTGTTGTGCGGGCCCGGTAAAGGGGTATGACTGGTGGCCGGAGTTAAGAAAAATAAGAAGATCTACATGGACCTTAGGTAGTGAAAGTTGACGGAGGGTCGACTACTGAAAATTTTGATCAAGCTCGTGGAGGAATGGCTCCTGAGAGCCCTGTATCCTACCTTGTACTGTTACACGCTTTCCTATTTGTTTACTTTAGTTGAAATCAATACGTGTTATTTGTTTGATTTGATTGCATGTTTTGGGGCACCACTGAGCTTTAGCTCACCCCACGTTTATTTGTTTTCCTTGACAGGTCCTGGCACTTGAGCAAAACTTGAAATCTAATTTCACTTTTATGCATGTAGTTTGAGTTAAACATTGTATCTTTTATTTTGGATCGCCGCTTGAAGCTGGAAAAGTGGAAACCCTGGAGTTGTTATTTCGCTTGTACTAATGTATTTGGATTGCAGGTTTTGTGGCCTGGTTTGTAACGAGTAAGGTAGTTAAGAGTCGACGATTGGCTGTCTTAAAAATGCTGTTATCTCTGAAGTTAATGTGATTTTAGTCATCAGCCTATTTGGAAGGAAACAATGTTGTAATAGATTAGGTTATACTTCGGAAGGATTTTACTAGCCTGCTTGCGTGAGTCCTGGCGAGAGCTAGGCAGGCGACCCGCCAACCCTCTAGTTCGCCTTAGGGAGAAGTGGGGCCGTCACAGGTGGTATCAGAGCTCCCATCGAGCTCGTGCCGGGAGAAGATTCTCGGACTGTAGGGATTGGCTCGTTAAGTGTCGAACAAAAGTCTATAATTGGGGATATTAGATATGTATGTTGGGTAGGAATCTCAACTATAGGTGATTCATGCTTGGGACTGGCCAGTTTGAGTTGTGAATCATCTTATTTTCGGATTCTCGTACCCGAGTACCAAATATTACATTTAATGGAATATTTGCGAATTAAGTAGAATTCAGTATATTGTACTACGACGTGATTAGAAATCATGATTTAATTTGAAGGAATAGAATTAAAGAGACCAAGGATAGCTTTTGAAAGTTAAAAGTGAAGGGCCAGTAGTGAGATCTTAAAGATTAGTGCAAATTCTGCTTCCAAGATGAATAATGTTACAAAGGATTATATGCTATCTCCTATCCAAAAATGTGGGTTTAAACCTGAACCTTTAGTGAAATAGTAGTTAAGGACCAGGAGCGTCCTTTCGGCAGTGTGTTCTAGGGCATCGAATGACTAGTCACTGTGACTGTTCAAGAACTTACTTCTATCTGAAGCAAGTGATACGAGTTTAAATGGGTATAAGACAGAGGCTAGTAATAGCAAATGAGAGAGTTCATATTAGAATGTAAGAAATGAGGAAATCCATAAGGATGCGACGTGACAGGAATTCTAGAGTTAGAAACTAACATGATAGAGGAACCGAAAGAACGAGTGGGGTCTAGTGGGATTGTCCAGGACTAAACTAATGAAGGTTAAGTTGAATCTAAACTAAGAGTTGAACTATTAGCTATGTGGTTATAATAATTTACGTATTATTGAATTGTTTTCTTTCATGTTTATAAAGATCGAAGTTTGAGTTATGTATGAAAATATTGAATGTATTCATGAATTGTTTGGCTTTTAAAGTTGTATGAACTTTGGTATGTGAATATATGCTTTAAGTGTTTTACTTTCTTTCTCTTGATATTCATGTTGTCTTTACTTAATGATAACAAGGAGATAAATAACCATACTTTCGCTTAATCGCCTTATTTATATCAATAGGCATAACTAGGCTATGAATCTCCAAGTTAGAGGTAGAGGACGTGGGAGACCAACTAGGCAACACCCCGAGGGTGGTGGTGATAGGGAACCTGAGGTCAACCCAGACCATGGTCAGGGAAACGTGGCCGGAGATCCAGTGGCCACCGCAATCCATAGAATAACTGATGTGTTAGAGCGCATGGCTGAGCACCAAACACCAGGACCGGTGCATCACCAAGGAAGCTCAATCGATACTGAGGATTGGGCATTAGAGAGATTCCTGAAGTTTGGACCTCCTAAGTTCTACGGAGGCCCAGAATCTGAGGTAGCGGAAGGTTGGTGGGAGAGGATCTCTGATATTTTTGCCGCCCTAAATTATTCGGAAGAGAGGCAAGTGACTTTCGCAGCATTCCAGTTTGAGGGAGCTGCTCGTTCCTGGTGGAACCTAATTAGGGTCAATTGGGATAGGAATCATATTCCTAGGACCTGGGCGAACTTCACAAGGGAGTTCAACGCCAAATTTCTTCCTCCTCTCATCCAAGAGAAAAGAGAGGATGATTTCATCAAATGTAGGCAGGGGGCGATGAGTGTCGCCGAATATGAGATCCAATTCACGAAATTGTCCCGTTATGCTCCGGAATTGGTAGCTACGGAGCAAAGGCGTGTAAGGAGGTTTGTGCAGGGACTGAACGTGAAAATTCAGGAGGGATTAGCTGCTGTTCGGATAGACACATTTGCTGATGCTGTAGAAAGAGCTCAAAGGGTTGAAGTTGCCAGAGCTCAAGTAAAAACTTTCCAGGCCAAGAAAAGATTTGCACCTAGTAGCAGTCGGGAGCCGACTTATGCAAATGCTCCACCGGCCAAAGTGGGTCGAGGAACGGGTGGAGTAAATAGTCATGGAGCACCATGAGGCGCTCTAGCGAGAGGAGCTGGGGCCAGAGGTGCCGGGGAAAGAAATAATGGAGCTAACGGAGGACCAAATGGAAGGGGTCAAACTAGGAACGCCTCGCAAGGAGGTCGTGTGACCACCCCTCAGGCAACTTGTGGGTATTGTAGGAAAACTGACCATACTGAGGACGGATGCTGGAGGAAAGAAGGAAAGTGCTTAAGGTGCGGAAGTAGCGAGCACCAAATTGCCGGTTGCCCAAAAATGCAAGAAGGTGAGAATTTTGAGGACAAAATTCATTTAAGGGGGAGAGGATGTGAGAACCCTGAAAATATATATCTATAAATATCAGTGCATATTTCATTTGCATTTTTAATTCTTTAATAAATTTTAGCATTAAATCTAATTGGTTTTAAATAAGTGCGTAGAAATAAATTTTATGTGCAAAATAAAAGAATGGTGCTAAACTATTCAGTTTCTTAGTATTGTTACATTAAATTCATATTTCGAAGGTAAATTATTTCATTGATTTAACAATTAATTTCTTTGAATTCTAGTATTATAACTACTTGCTTTGAAATAAAAGTGTAAAGATAATTTTTATGTAATAAATAATATAATTGTGCCAAAATATTAAATTATCCGGTTTTGTTATACTAAATTAATATTTCTCGAGTTAGATTAATTTTATTGCTTAAAAATAAATTCTTTGAATTCCGATAGCTAATTTAATCGTTAATAATGTTAAAGGTTAATAGAAACCTTAGTATTAAGATGCAATCAACAAATTATAGATAAACATGTCACCAGTATACTAGACATACTTAAGACATAAAATTTCGATAATTGAAGCCTTGCAAGATTAGTGTATTATTAGGAGTTTAATTTATATTGGGGTAAAATCTTGGAGTTAGGTTACTGTCGCGCCCCACTTTTTGAAGGGTGTGAAAGTAATGTGTGAGATATGTATGTGAACGTGTGAAAGTGAAAAATAAAAAGGCCGTGGGATTGTGAAATGCGACGGTTTGGCCAAACAAAGTAGTTTAAAAAGGGTTTTTTGAATGGAAAATGGAGTCGCCACTTGGTATAGAGTTAGGATGTACCAAGTCACCCAAAAAATGATTTTTTGAAAGAAAAGTAAACAAACCCCTTTTTAAAGAACTTTCAGATCTACGTAACCAAAGAAAGGGATCGGGGGTCACATTTGATAAGGGAGAAGGCAAAGGCAAAGCCTAAGGCACTCCCTTACCCTAGCCAAAGCTAGTTGCGTGACTTAGCCCTACTTTTCCTAATTCTTCTACCCAAAATATGTGTTGCATGTTGGATGTGACTAATGGATATGAAAAAAATGCAATCCTAAATCTAAAGATGTTTCTTATGAGGCTTTTTGGTCCCAACCACATGAATTGTGATGGCCAGTAAGGAAAGCCCTCATAGAGGTCATGAATAATGCAAATGAAGACTCAAGTGTGAGTGTAAGTGTGCCAATTGAGAAAAAAAGAAAGTGTATGCGTGCAAGTGGTAGTAAATATATAAGTGCAATTGGGTGCAATTTGTAAGGTAGAAAATATGTGAGAACCCGTAAAACCCTAATATTTTTCTAGGGTTTATTTCCCCTTAATTGCATGTTTTCTGCATTTTCTGGTTTAGGAATATTTTCCTGGTGAATTTTATGAGTAATTATAGTTTTAAGATGATTTTTCTAGTATTGGTGAATTTTTAGAAAATTAAGAATATATATTGGACGTGGGACCCACTAGTGCGATAAGTTCGGAAAAATTCGGCCAATAAGGTTAAGTTTCGGATACTGTGTAAAATTTATCGGGTGTTAAGAGATAAGTAGAGAGTGAGATTTGATTGATGTGAGAGAGAAAAGAAAGGATAGGAATGCATTAATGAGAGTGACAAGTGTCACTTTCTCATTGGGTGAATTTTAAGATTTACTATTCCAATTTTTGACTTTTTTTGACCAAAGGATTAAATATCCAAAAATTGCCCAAAAATCACCATTTTTCACTCTTGGATGGCCGGCCCTCTTAGCTCAAGAAAGAAGAAAGCTTCTTCAATTTTCAAGCTCCCAATTAGCTCAAATCAACCAAAACAAAAGCCTAAACTAGATTTCACTCCATAAAATCTTTCCTTCTAGTGCTAGTAAGTGTCTTAGTGAAGTTTGTTTGAAACTCTAAGGTGGCCAACATCTCTCTTTCACTTGTTACTTGGTAAGTGATGCTTGAACCCCCCTACTACACCTAATGATGGTTATATTATGCCTAGAAGTGGCTTGAGTGTTGGAAAATGTGATTTATTTCTTGATTTGAAGAGTTTTGGTGAAGTTTTCCATTTTATGATGAATTTTCTGGTTTCATATGATTTTGATGTTTTGGACTAGGATGATGGTTGGTAATAAGGGGCTTTGGCTCTAGTAGGTGTGAATTGTGGTTAAATGCAACCAATTTTGGATTTGGAATGAAATGTGAAAAGTTAGGGTTCTTGAACCCCTATTCTGTCCGAAATTTTAGGTCATAGCTAGAGGCCGAATTGGACTTTGCTCAAAACATGAAAGTTGTAGGTATTGATGAGTTTAGTGTGCCTGCAAAATTTCAGGGCAATTGGACTAGTGTAGAGTGAGTTATGCCATTTTTACTGTTGCTGTTTTTGGTGCACAGAATGTCCGAACTGCGATAGTAATTTCCTATTGTGACTGGAATTGGTTTGGATTTTGAAGTTGGTGTCTTCTGAGGAAATGTAGCTGGATGTCTTAGCTAACTTATGCCTTTGGAATTGCGGCATTTGGATCTGTGTAGGCTGAGATTGACGTATTACAGTTTTGTGTGTTTTGCAAACCTGTTTTGGTAATTCTGGTTTGGTATTTGGCACTTTTGACCTAGTTGTGCTAGGATTTGGACTGAGAGGCCTTCTACATTGTTGTAGCCCTGTTTCATAGCTTCGAAACGGTGGGTCTTACACCCCCAACCGATAATTGTAGTGAGAGTTGTGCCATTACCGCATTATGACGTCAAAACCGGTTTTCTTATCAAGGCCAACATTAAAGCCTTTCTTAATTTCTGGTTTGCTTTCATGCTTGTATATGTTTATAAAACCCTATTGGGGTTGTGAATTGGTGTTGTTTATGGCTCGGTATGGTTTCTTGTTTTATGATATTGTGAGCCTATGGAACGGCTCTTGACATGAAATGCTTATATGTGTGTTGTTGGGTTGTGATTGAAGAAAAATAATGAAGCCTTATGGCTGGAAAATTTGGTAAACACAAAGGGCATGCTGCCCGAATTTTTACTCGAGATTTAGAAAACTATATTCTCGACTTGAGTAAAGGTTAAGTATTTAACCCTTGAATTTCCATGCATGAAACCCTATTGGGCGATAATTGGTTTGACTTTATGACTCGTTATCGAGTCTTATGGTATTTGTTTACATGTTCTAGGACGTGACGATAGCTCACGACGTCTTGGTGATCGTGGTGCATGAAATACCACTTTCTTGCTTAGTGAGTATACTACTCACTTACTTGTTATAATGTGGCTTTGTGCTATGTGTATTGATGCCTTGAAGGCTTAATTGGTTATTGGAAATGATTGAGGTGAGGGTGTACTTGACCGCCCTCACCCCTTGTGATTCCATGCATGGCTAGTGCTTGCATTACTGAATTACTGCACTTGATATATGAAATACTGAATTCCATTCATGGAAACTGATTTGGTATCATTTGGGCGAATGTCCAATGGCTTTACTGTATCACTGAGCTCAACCCCGTTTGGTAGTCAATTGGATCGAGCCGGCGAGGGCTTGGTCGTGAAAATTGTCATGCCACGGGGACTGTACTGTGGAATCTTGTGGTAATGAGACCTTTGGTTCCGGTATACTCGAGTATTACCAAAATGACTGAATGGAGTGCGGGCCCGGTTGGGGTATGATAGTTGGACGGTTGGATGTAAGTGATGTCTACGGATGGTTACTTTTCATTGACGGAGGGTCAATGAGGTTGGATCAAGATTGCAAGCGTGGAAATGGGCTCTTGAGAGCCGACCGTATCCTTTTCCGTTTTGTTTTACTGCTTATTTGTGCACTTTAAATGAAAGTTCATCCTTATGTGACTTTGGTTGCTTATGTAGTAGTATACCACTGGGCTTTAGCTCATTCCGTGTTATTTGTTTTCCTTACAGGGATATAATTACTTTTGAGAATGGATTGGATAGTCACTTGCCAAGTTGAGCTTGTAAATGTCTTTTGTATAGCTCTTGAAATGAAGCCTTAATGTGTAACGGGTTCAGTTCCTTTTGATAGGCAAACTGAATATGTACTTCCTTAATGAATGTCTGTGGCATGCCACTATGGTTGTAAATGTTGGATTTCCATGTGTATATGTTAAATTGATGTTTGGATTCTTCTATCCAGGCCACTATTCAGTTTTTCATTTTTTTTATTTTGCTATTTTGATACTTATGGCTTGTCCGAGCGCACTTTTGTTTCCCGAAACGTATTCGAACGCGTGTAACTGTACCGTAGTCCTGGCGAGAGCTGGGCAGGCAGTCCGCTAACCCCTTTGGTTCGCCTTAGGGGAAGGTGGGGCTGTCACAAAATAAATAAGTGATAGGGAAAGAAGAGAAATGTGTGCACATGGCATATGAGGTGAGAAAAATATAAGTAGTGAGAAAACGTAAAAAATGAGAAAAGTGATATAGTAAAATGGAGATGCATGAACCTAGAGGAATGCATCAAGTCGGGTACGGGAATTACTCCTAACTTCATGATTTTAATTTTCCCTTTGATTAGAAGGAAGAACTAGCGTGCTAAGGCTATTTTGTAGCCACACTCGCTCGTTTCTCTTACCGAAAGGGGACTCTCAAGCAAATGTACCCTATAACTAGCATGAGGATGCAAAAATCTAAGATGAAGGGGAAAGGATTGGAGGGGCATGCCAAATGCTAGAAAACTAAGAAAAATGCATGAAATGTAGTGAGACATGCAAGTATGTACCAACGAGAAGGGACGGCCTATTGGATCTAGCATTGGACTAGCCCCTATCTATGAATTCTCACTAGCATTGGACTAGCGAGGAAAGTCGGAACAAAGGACCACAACTAGCGTTGGACTAGTGTGTATTCGGGAAAGAGACCACAACTAGCATTGGACTAGTGTGGTGACGTCATTCATATATATAAGCAGAAATAACTAAAAGCAAGTAGACATGCAAGGCACGTATTTTCACATAGCACATAACACATAAGCATGCTTGTCTAGACGCAAGGCCCTAAGAAAGCGGTAACACATAGCACGTAAGCATGCAAATCACACAACACTCAATAAAGCAAATAAAGCCCTAACTATTACATTTGGGGAGCCCTACTAAAATCTATGGGGAAATGAATTAAATAATTAAAATAAATACCTAACTATTACAACTTTGGCATTCAAGTGCCTTTCAAATGATCAAATTTGAACTAAAATAAATTCACAAAGCCGATAAAGCAAATAAATAAATAAATGGAATAAATAAATAAATAAATAAATAAAACATTCAAGAAGCATGCTATTAAACACGTAAAGTCACGTAGGGCACGTAGGGTCAAATAAAGTAAGAAATAAAGGAAAGGGTGTACCTCCCTCGAGTCGATACCCTAATGAAGCGGAATCACACTCTTATTTACCCTCCAAAATAATAAAAGGGGTCAAGGCATCTCAAATAAACACGTCAATACGAAATTGAATCATTAAATGCATTCAAATGCCTAAACAGTCCATATTCACAAGATTAGGATCCAATTGAAAGGAAAAAGAAAGTTCGAGGGAGCAATTTGATTGATTTTTAATCTATTTGGGCCATAGTGAAACAAAGGGAGACTTAGGGGCCAAAGCGCAATTTTTCAGAAATTATCCATGCATGCAAATGAAAGCTTCCAGCAAACTGACGCTTTCTTTGCTTCTACCATTTTTTGCTGCGAATTTTGCAGCTTGTGAACAAAACAGAGAAATAGCAACCATCCTTGACACAAGATTTAAATGTACAAACGAAGTGATGAAACCAACTTGTGAGCTGTTGAGGGAATCAAGACATGATAGCTAACGCAGTTTCATGCAAAAATAACATGAGAAAAGTTCCTGCAATTTTGGAAAAAATAGAGCCTGCTGCAATTCTGTTTTCAAGCTCATGTTCCAGACGATTTTGATCAAACCATTTCATCTAAACACCCAAACTTTGAGCTAAGCCGCAAACCAAATAACCTCGTCATCCAATAAGAAAAAAAAAAACTTTGAAGAAAATTATGCAAAATCTTAGGAAACTTTCATGCAAAATTACAGATGAAACTGCTGCAACATTTAGAATCTAAATTGTGTAAAGTAGATCCTTGACATCCAATATCCTTTTAACATGAGATCTAAATCACCTATCTCAACAAGATGAGATGAGAATGTGAACTAACATCCAGCAAAAGGGGGAAAAAACAATTCAACCAAATGATATAAAAAATTTCTGAACTACTTCGACCCAAAACCAAATCATGAAACGAATGAGAGAATGGAACACAAGACCTGCGGCTCAAAAACTGATAGACTTTATACGTGAGTTCCTCATCAAAAAAATTTCAAAACACAACTTTAAGTATAACCAAAGAAATGCACGGAAAGCCGTAGAAAAAACAGGGAAGCTTCAAAACTTCAGGTTCTTTTCCAAATTCTGATCAAGGACAAAAAAGATTCTAACACAACCAGCATACTCACACCCACACATTGAACTCAAAGTGAGAGGAACGGGAGAGGCTGCACATTCAGAAAGAAACTACACCTAGAGCTACTGTCAATGAGCACACAACTTCATCTAAGGTTTCAAAAATGTAGCAAAAACATTATTAACCTTTGCCGGAAAAAAGATCAAACCAGACCTTCAATGAAACCTGCTAAACGCAAACCATGAAAACAAAAATACTAGGAAAAGAACATGCGAGTCTGGTCTGATTGACAACAAAAGAAAGAAAGAAAAGAGAATAAATAAATGTGCAGCAAGCTCGCACCTTCTGCAACAAATTGACTATCCATCAAATTCACACAAATTCCCCACGTTCTTATCCCCAAAAATCCAAGCGTGGTGGTCTACCTCTAGCTACCCCAACAGAAATCAAACAGGGAGTTGGACATGAAATCAGCAAAAGAAAATGAACTTGGAGCATCGAAGGTTTCAATCATTAGCAAAACAATATATACCTCTATTGCTGCAACAAGCTAGGAAACTCCCCCTTCAAGATTTGACTAAAACTTTCGTTTTATTAACTCAAAGAAAAGGAAAATTTGTTTACAGCCAAAGGAAAGTGAAGGTATGAAACAACACTATTGAACGAAACATAACAACAGCAAGTGAACAAAGATGGGAAAAGAAATAGCGAGTTCTTCATGTACTCGGAGAAATGAAAACCGACATGATGAAATATTCATCAACCCGATAATAAACCTCAATGCAAATCCATGCAATCCAGGGGAACAAGAGAGACAGACAGGGGGACATGCAAATAATCGAAAAGAAACGGGGACAACCATCTAATGCCAATATAAACCAACAAACTTTTGCCGCAGGATTCTGGTCATGACTTATAGTCATTGAAAGAGGATCTCAACATTCAACGGGTTAGTCAAAGAAAGATGCACGAAATCTCATTTTTTATTCAAGACTTTGTTTAGGCATTTTATCAAACACCAAATGGGCATAGAAATTTCAGCAATTCCCTACTCAAATGAGGTTTCGGTTGGCCCAAAATTAACAGCAAAACCAGAAATTTCAACCCAATTAACAAACAAAGCAGTAATCTTTCAGACAACGTAGGCAACTCCACCAAGAACATGGGGTAAAAAAAAACAACAGAGTTTCAAATGTCCATGCTTAAAAAACTGAAATTTGAAGGAAGAAGATAGCTTACAAAGCTATGCAGATGATGATGGGCGGCGATGATGATCGTTGATTCCCGCCAGCTTCAGCCTCTGCCAGCCGCTCCTTCGTTCTTTTCCTTGTTTTTCTTTTTTTCAGACGAAACCCCCTTGATTTTTAGCTTTTTCCTCTTTTGCTGCTGCTTGCCGAAGCCTTCCCCTGTTTCTCAGCTCCGTCGCCGCCCTCTATTTTTCAGCTCCCCCTTTTCCTTTCAATCCTGGAGCTGCCTTTCTCTTGTTTTGGTTTGGCTTGAAGCCCTCAAACTCTTGCCAGAACCTCTCGTTTCCTTTTTCTTCTCTGCTACCCGAGGTTTCTTCCCCAACCTCCCTCTTCTCTTTCTAGTTTTCTTACCCTAGCCGAAGCCTCGTTCAATTCCTCCTTTTTCCTCTTAATTTTTCTCTGCTTTTTTTAGTTTTCCTCTGCCCAGCCGACAATGCCTCCTGCTTCCTCTCTCGGTTCTTGCCCTCTTTCTCTCATTTTTTTTTCTAGATTTTTCCTTCATCCGCCCCCCTATTGCTTTTTTTTTTCCAAATCAACAACCTACAAGTGTCTCAATCTCCCCCCTCCCTAAGTGATGTGTTGTCCAAATATAAAAAGGGTACTTGTCTAGCATGCAAATTTTCACCTATTTCACACATTTCCCTTATTATATTTTTTGTATATTTTCTCTTTTTCTCTTTTTTTCCGATAGAGTTTAATACTAAAGACTAAAAATTAAAAATTAAAAGACTAATGAGCAAAATAAAATAAAATAAAAATAAAAATAAAAACCCTAGAATTGAAACAAATAAGACAAAAATTAAAATTAAACCAATAAAATTAAAAACCAAAATTTGGTGTCTACAGTTACGAACGAGGACTTAAGGGTATTTTATTTCTATATATTTTATTCTGTCAAGACATATCGGCTGGGTCCTTGGTGAGGGTTCCATGGATTTCTGGCATGATAATTGGATGGGTTCAGGAGCGTTGTGCCATCGGGTAGATGTTTTTCTGGAGCATAGTGTTGCGGATGTTATCTTTCAGGCACAATGGAACTGGCAACTGCTTAATCAGATATTGGAGCCGGAGCTGGTGAGGCAAGTGGTGCAGGTATCTCCGCCGGCCTCTAGAGGTGCGGATAGGATGGTTTGGGCATTAACGGCTCATGGGGCGTTCTCGGTGGCCTCGGCATACTCCGTTGTTACAAAGTCGGCTACTTGCTCTTGGGTGGCTTCACACATTTGGCTGCAGGGCTGTCCCCTCAAGATTTCTTTCTTCATGCTCCGGCTGTTGCGGTCGCGCCTTCCCCTTATGGATATGCTACGGAGATTTGGGGTTCAGGGTCCGTCTAGGTGCCGGTGTTGCTTTGAGCCAGGTGAGGAAGGGATCCAGCACTTCTTCTGCACGGGGGAATTAGCACAGGCTGTTTGGGCTAGCTTTGAGGAATGTCAGGGGGAGTTGGCTAGGGTTTCCACGGTGGGTCATCTGGTTGTGCGGTGATGGTTGCGCCGCGGACATAATGTGTACCTCAGGTTCGTCTATCGATTGCTCCCTATGCTGGTCTGTTGGGAGTTGTGGAAAGCGCGAAACACAGGGGTATTTGAGGGGAGGAGAGCGGTGAGTACGGAGGTGGTGCGTCAGGTTTTTATACAATTGTGTGCTTTATTTCATTGCCGTTTCCCGGAGATAGATGGTTATTTTGGGTCATGGGATGTTTTTCACTCGGCATTGGTAGGTATGAGGCGGAGGGTTTCTATTATTCAGGTGGCATGGGTGGCTCCTACAGGAGGATATAAATTGAATTCAGATGGATGTTCTAGAGGGAATCCAGGAATTAGTGGAGGTGGAGGTGTGGTGCGTGATAGGGACGGGAAGCTCATTTTCGGCTATTCTTGTTTTTTTGGCTCCTTGACGAGTTTGCATGCGGAGCTCAGGGCAATGCTGTTTGGGGTGCGGTTATGTGTCTCTCAGGTTTGCATGGGTTGCATATCGAGTCGGATTCGATGAGCTTGGTGCGGATTCTGCAAGGGAGTCAAAGCTGCCCGTGGCGACTCCAACAAGAGCTGTCCGAATTGATCACCTATAAGCCGTACTTCACGGAGATCACGCATTGCTATCGAGAGGTAAACAAGTCTGCTGATTGCCTGGCTAACATGGGAGCGAATTCGGAGCAGGAGAGGGTCTTTACTTGCCTTTCTACTTTGCCTTGTACTGTTCGGGGGGAACTGGCTTTGGAGCGCGTAGGGGCTCCTAATTTTCGTAGGAGGTGGGGTAGATGAACGGTGTATGCTTTCTTTCGCCTGCTCTCAAGTTCAATAAAGCGATTTAATTTGAAGAAAAAAAAAAATCAAACGTATTGCATATATCATATAACCGATTAATTTACATGCTTAATTGACTTTGTATAAATTGAATATATAAAAATATCCTAAATTAGAGTAAGAAAATCCTTATAGGGATACACCAATTAATAAGGTGAAGTTTTGGGGCAATACTTGAAGGTGATAAAGATACAACTCCTTAGTAAGTAAATAAGCTAATGCCAAATGACCCTTTTAACCCTAAGACTTAAATTAAATTACCATGCAACCTAACATCTAACAATTCTTGCTAAGTTAAAATCGGAATTGGAGAAGGAAGGCTCGGCTGTTTCATTTGATAGCAGAAACCGTGAGGAGCAAAAGAGAGAAGTAGAATGTGAAGCTTTCTTACTTTTCCAACCTCAAAACCGAAAAGAAAAGGTGTGAGTGAGGGAGAGAAAACTTGTTAGATTGATTACTTATTAGCTTCAATCGAGTGAGAATGAAGTAAATAGAAGGAAAAGAGGATCGGTGCTGTTTGAAGGAGCCGAGGGGAAAAAGCTAGTGCAGTCTGCATTTCCAGATTCTAAGGAAAAAAAATGAGGTAAAACTCTATAATAAACTCTTACTCAACTAATATGTACGATACTTAAGCTGCATGTTAAAATTTAGTAAGGAAAATGAGTTCTTAACCAAGGAAATTTCTGCATAGAAGGTGAATAAGTTATTGGACAGAAAATTGAAGGAACCGAGGGCTGTTTGCTTGAGTTGCAGCCTGTTATCAGTATAAAATGGAAAATTTTGTAAGAAATGCATGCAATATGTGTACCTTAGGTCTTATAAGAGGTTTAGCTGTAGAACTTGTGAAAGGTTGGAACTTTGAGCTGAAACTATTGAAAGAAACCTGCTGGAATTTTTTTTTAGCTTCATCCGAGTAGGGGAAATGAAGAAGTTCCAGCTGTCCTTATGAATTTTGGTCCTGAAATTTTATATTAAGCTGTAATATATTGTATAATACATTGGTCTTAACATGCATGCAAGATTTAAGTCTAAAATGAGGAGTTTATTGGGGAATTTTCTTGTCTTAAAGGCTGATTGCTGCTAGAACTCATCCAACATGGCCGAGAGAGGAAGTAGAGTTTTGGTTCAGCTTTTCTCTTCAAATTCTTGGCAGTAAATTTCATATTGCTGCTTAAAAACTCTGTAGTTTGATAATTACTCTCTGTATGTTAAGTTGGGGTTGAGGAAAATGAAGAAATTGAGGGAAACAGTCTTATACTTAACCGCCGAACTGCTGGAAGTTGCATTTAGCTGAGGATAGAATTAATTGTTGCTTTTGTTGGGATTATTTGCTCAAATTACATGTTATTTGCTTTAGTATAGGTAGGACGGAGTGTATACTGAGTGTTGAGTGTTTTAACGAAGTAAAATATGGAACTTTGTTGAAAACCTTGAGGTAATGTTGCTGGAAATCTGTTTGTCGGCTGAGAAAGGGTGGAGATGAAGCTCTTATGATATTTCGAAAAATTCCAGGATGATTGGTTGTAATCTTGTATAAAACATTTTATAACATCTTGACCCTATCATTCACGTCCATTTTAGTAAATTTGAGACCTGAAAAGCAGATGAAATCTGAGAGAACTTAAACAACAAAGTTGATTGGAAATTGATTTGGCCGAGAGAGAAGAAATGAAAAGTTTTACCGGTTCTACTCTTTAAGTGTGATTGAAAATGATTTAATCTTAGTCTAACTATTTCACAAGACTTTAAATTCGGTGTATTTGTATATATTCATCATTCTTAGTTAATAAACTTAACAAATCTTGAAGAGAGAAAGTATATTAGTTAAACATTATACAAGTTTATAAACTTGGAATGTATGTATATTTCATTGGTTTCTGTTGAAATTTGATGTTTAAATCATGTAAAATTGCTGGTATGAATGTCATACTTAAATGTATGGATGGTTTGAATAAAAGTCTTATGGTTGTAAAAGGGAAAAAGGAGTTTTTCACAAGTGAGAAATGAGTTTCCAGATTTTCGGATTTCACTGACCAGTCTCAGGAAAATGCTTATATCTTGGTGTAGGAAAATCCGATTGAGGTGCTGTCAGTGGCATTTGAAACTAGAATCATGGGCCTTTGTTCTGTAGAAAATTCATATTTTTCCTCCATGTGTACTGCTGTCCGTGACTCCTCAAAGTAGGCTGTCCTGCTTGAATGTCCCGTTTCTTCAGGAAAATGAAATTTTGACTTGGACCGAATGTTTGGCCTATTTGTGATTTGAATCTCTGAAAAATCTAAATTTCTAGAGTTGTTTGTGAGTAAGCTAACCGTGACTTTCTTTTATGTTTGAGTTAAATTTCTGGTTGACTTGTTGTAAGGAATGATTGTATGTTGTCAAGAGCTAATGATTGATGAAGCTCTTGGCCATTTGAGTAGTTTTTGCAAGAATGTAATTTTTGGTGAATTGTTTAAGTGGCTTGGCCAAAATGAACTTGGAAGGTCCACGATTTGTGATTTGGAATTGTTTTGATACCTTGGACTTCCTTTGCTGAATTTTGTTTGGAATAAAATTTGTTGAGACCTAGGGCTAATGATTGATGAAGCCCTAGTGAGATTGATATTTGGTTTGTGATTTTTCTATATTGGTGACTTGGAATCCATTGTGCAAATGAGCTAGAATTGTGAAGATCGTTTCGGTCGTTTGAACTTGAATACTTTCAAATCAAGTTTTGTGGAAATACTTTGTTTTAATATCAAGTGATAAAATTTGAGTTTAGTATGTTATTGTTAAGAATTTGGATATCGGGACTTTTAAAACCTTGCCGACTAGTTAATTCTTTTCTTATTTAAACTAGTGTTTTACCTTTAATAAATAATTGCATTAACTTCCAAACTTTAAGTTTTTCTTTTTTTTATATAAGATTATCCTTGACCAGTTGTTTTAAAGGAAATTTGTTAAAAACACTAGATTTGAATAATTTCAAATAAAAGACAAAGGGAACTTGTTCGGCAAGAAAACTTGTTTGAATTAATTTGGTTCTAGTTTGCCCTCTAGAAGGGAAATACCTTTAAAGAAAACATACGAAATATTTTATCATTTTTATTAGTTTTAATTCTAAGAGAGTTATTAATTTGTTTCGAGAAAAATTAAACTGGTTTTATACCAGATAATCTTTTACATATAAAACAAGAGTTTGTTTAGTAAAACTTGGTTTTCTAGGATTTAGCGAGGACGCGGATTTCGATTCCCAGCGTGAGTTGTGACTTCACTCTTGGTGAGTGTCCCTGCTTGTTCTATGCCTACTTGATTAAAGTGCTTTCTTGACTTGATATGTGATAATTGGAAAGTGATTTTCTGATCCATCGAAGTGGGCAGTGTGTACTTTATTACGCTAGCTCTTTCGAGTGGTGACTTGCTTGAAATATTTCCGTGAATTATCCTGTTTGTACTTGCTAAAGCATTGAGTAGGGGAATGTACCACACCTAAGGGTGGGAGGGCCTCTTATCCTATCTCAAGTGCTAAAACCTTGAAATACTTGCTAAGTACTGAGTAGGGGAATGTACCACACCTGAGGGTGGGAGGGCCTCTTATCCTATCTCAAGTACTAAATCACTAGGCAGGGGAATGTACAACACCTTAAGGGTGGGAGGGCCTCTTATCCTGACCTGGTAACCACTTGTTGGACACAACGTCGTTGGATGAATTTCTCGACCAGTCCCTAAGGTATACTCGAGTATTACTACTCTCTTGTTTGTTGTGCGGGCCCGGTAAAGGGGTATGACTGGTGGCCGGAGTTAAGAAAAATAAGAAGATCTACATGGACCTTAGGTAGTGAAAGTTGACGGAGGGTCGACTACTGAAAATTTTGATCAAGCTCGTGGAGGAATGGCTCCTGAGAGCCCTGTATCCTACCTTGTACTGTTACACGCTTTCCTATTTGTTTACTTTAGTTGAAATCAATACGTGTTATTTGTTTGATTTGATTGCATGTTTTGGGGCACCACTGAGCTTTAGCTCACCCCACGTTTATTTGTTTTCCTTGACAGGTCCTGGCACTTGAGCAAAACTTGAAATCTAATTTCACTTTTATGCATGTAGTTTGAGTTAAACATTGTATCTTTTATTTTG
Organism: Coffea eugenioides; assembly: GCF_003713205.1. Taxonomy (NCBI): domain Eukaryota; kingdom Viridiplantae; phylum Streptophyta; class Magnoliopsida; order Gentianales; family Rubiaceae; genus Coffea; species Coffea eugenioides. The sequence continues at coordinate 3,481,069 of NC_040045.1, forward strand.
GATCGCCGCTTGAAGCTGGAAAAGTGGAAACCCTGGAGTTGTTATTTGGCTTGTACTAATGTATTTGGATTGTAGGTTTTGTGGCCTGGTTTGTAACGCGTAAGGTAGTTAAGAGTCGACGATTGGTTATCTTAAAAATGCTGTTATCTCTGAAGTTAATGTGGTTTTAGTCATCAGCCTATTTGGAAGGAAACAATGTTGTAATAGATTAGGTTATACTTCGGAAGGATTTTACTAGCCTGCTTGCGTGAGTCCTGGCGAGAGCTAGGCAGGCGACCCGCCAACCCTCTGGTTCGCCTTAGGGAGAAGTGGGGCCGTCACAGGTGGTATCAGAGCTCCCATCGAGCTCGTGCCGGGAGAAGATTCTCGGACTGTAGGGATTGGCTCGTTAAGTGTCGAACAAAAGTCTATAATTGGGGATATTAGATATGTATGTTGGGTAGGAATCTCAACTATAGGTGATTCATGCTTGGGACTGGCCAGTTTGAGTTGTGAATCATCTTATTTTCGGATTCTCGTACCCGAGTACCAAATATTACATTTAATGGAATATTTGCGAATTAAGTAGAATTCAGTATATTGTACTACGACGTGATTAGAAATCATGATTTAATTTGAAGGAATAGAATTAAAGAGACCAAGGCTAGCTTTTGAAAGTTAAAAGTGAAGGGCCAGTAGTGAGATCTTAAAGATTAGTGCAAATTCTGCTTCCAAGATGAATAATGTTACAAAGGATTATATGCTATCTCTTATCCAAAAATGTGGGTTTAAACCTGAACCTTTAGTGAAATAGTAGTTAAGGACCAGGAGCGTCCTTTCGGCAGTGTGTTCTAGGGCATCGAATGACTAGTCACTGTGACTGTTCAAGAACTTACTTCTATCTGAAGCAAGTGATACGAGTTTAAATGGGTATAAGACAGAGGCTAGTAATAGCAAATGAGAGAGTTCATATTAGAATGTAAGAAATGAGGAAATCCATAAGGATGCGACGTGACAGGAATTCTAGAGTTAGAAACTAACATGATAGAGGAACCGAAAGAACGAGTGGGGTCTAGTGGGATTGTCCAGGACTAAACTAATGAAGGTTAAGTTGAATCTAAACTAAGGGTTGAACTATTAGCTATGTGGTTATAATAATTTACGTATTATTGAATTGTTTTCTTTCATGTTTATAAAGATCGAAGTTTGAGTTATGTATGAAAATATTGAATGTATCCGTGAATTGTTTGGCTTTTAAAGTTGTATGAACTTTGGTATGTGAATATATGCTTTAAGTGTTTTACTTTCTTTCTCTTGATATTCATGTTGTCTTTACTTAATGGTAACAAGGAGATAAATAACCATACTTTCGCTTAATCGCCTTATTTATATCAATAGGCATAACTAGGCTATGGATCTCCAAGTTAGAGGTAGAGGACGTGGGAGACCAATTAGGCAACACCCCGAGGGTGGTGGTGATAGGGAACCTGAGGTCAACCAGACCATGGTCAGGGAAACGTGGCCGGAGATCCAGTGGCCACCGCAATCCATAGAATAACTGATGTGTTAGAGCGCATGGCTGAGCACCAAACACCAGGACCGGTGCATCACCAAGGAAGCTCAATCGATACTGAGGATCGGGCATTAGAGAGATTCCTGAAGTTTGGACCTCCTAAGTTCTACGGAGGCCCAGAACCTGAGGTAGCGGAAGGTTGGTGGGAGAGGATCTCTGATATTTTTGCCGCCCTAAATTATTCGGAAGAGAGGCAAGTGACTTTCGCAGCATTCCAGTTTGAGGGAGCTGCTCGTTCCTGGTGGAACCTAATTAGGGTCAATTGGGATAGGAATCATATTCCTAGGACCTGGGCGAACTTCACAAGGGAGTTCAACGCCAAATTTCTTCCTCCTCTCATCCAAGAGAAAAGAGAGGATGATTTCATCAAATGTAGGCAGGGGGCGATGAGTGTCGCCGAATATGAGATCCAATTCACGAAATTGTCCCGTTATGCTCCGGAATTGGTAGCTACGGAGCAAAGGCGTGTAAGGAGGTTTGTGCAGGGACTGAACGTGGAAATTCAGGAGGGATTAGCTACTGTTCGGATAGACACATTTGCTGATGCTGTAGAAAGAGCTCAAAGGGTTGAAGTTGCCAGAGCTCAAGCAAAAACTTTCCAGGCCAAGAAAAGATTTGCACCTAGCAGCAATCGGGAGCCGACTTATGCAAATGCTACACCGGCCAAAGAGGGTCGAGGAACGGGTGGAGTAAATAGTCATGGAGCACCACGAGGCGCTCTAGCGAGAGGAGCTGGGGCCAGAGGTGCCGGGGAAAGAAATAATGGAGCTAACGGAGGACCAAATGGAAGGGGTCAAACTAGGAACGCCTTGCAAGGAGGTCGTGTGACCACCCCTCAGGCAACTTGTGGGTATTGTAGGAAAACTGACCATACTGAGGACGGATGCTGGAGGAAAGAAGGAAAGTGCTTAAGGTGCGGAAGTAGCGAGCACCAAATTGCCGGTTGCCCAAAAATGCAAGAAGGTGAGAATTTTGAGGACAAAATTCATTTAAGGGGGAGAGGATGTGAGAACCCTGAAAATATATATCTATAAATATCAGTGCATATTTCATTTGCATTTTTAATTCTTTAATAAATTTTAGCATTAAATCTAATTGTTTTTAAATAAGTGCGTAGAAATAAATTTTATGTGCAAAATAAAAGAATGGTGCTAAACTATTCAGTTTCTTAGCATTGTTACATTAAATTCATATTTCGAAGGTAAATTATTTCATTGATTTAACAATTAATTTCTTTGAATTCTAGTATTATAACTACTTGCTTTGAAATAAAAGTGTAAAGATAATTTTTATGTAATAAATAATATAATTGTGCCAAAATATTAAATTATCCGGTTTTGTTATACTAAATTAATATTTCTCGAGTTAGATTAATTTTATTGCTTAAAAATAAATTCTTTGAATTCCGATAGCTAATTTAATCGTTAATAATGTTAAAGGTTAATAGAAACCTTAGTATTAAGATGAATCAACAAATTATAGATAAACATGTCACCAGTATACTAGACATACTTAAGACATAAAATTTCGATAATTGAAGCCTTGCAAGATTAGTGTATTATTAGGAGCTTAATTTATATTTGGGGTAAAATCTTGGAGTTAGGTTACGAACGAGGACTTAAGGGTATTTTATATTTTATTTTCATATATTATCAAAGGTATTGCATATATCATATAACCGATTAATTTACATGCTTAATTGACTTTGTATAAATTGAATATATAAAAATATCCTAAATTAGAGTAAGAAAATCCTTATAGGGATACACCAATTAATAAGGTGAAGTTTTGGGGCAATACTTGAAGGTGATAAAGATACAACTCCTTAGTAAGTAAATAAGCTAATGCCAAATGACCCTTTTAACCCTAAGACTTAAATTAAATTACCATGCAACCTAACATCTAACAATTGTTACTAAGTTAAAACCGGAATTGGAGAAGGAAGGCTCGGCTGTTTCATTTGATAGTAGAAACCGTGAGGAGCAAAAGAGAGAAGTAGAATGTGAAGCTTTCTTACTTTTCCAACCTCAAAACCGAAAAGAAAAGGTGTGAGTGAGGGAGAGAAAACTTGTTAGATTGATTACTTATTAGCTTCAATCGAGTGAGAATGAAGTAAATAGAAGGAAAAGAGGATCGGTGCTGTTTGAAGGAGCCGAGGGGAAAAAGCTAGTGCAGTCTGCATTTCCAGATTCTAAGGAAAAAAAATGAGGTAAAACTCTATAATAAACTCTTACTCAACTAATATGTACGATACTTAAGCTGCATGTTAAAATTTAGTAAGGAAAATGAGTTCTTAACCAAGGAAATTTCTGCATAGAAGGTGAATAAGTTATTGGACAGAAAATTGAAGGAACCGAGGGCTGTTTGCTTGAGTTGCAGCCTGTTATCAGTATAAAATGGAAAATTTTGTAAGAAATGCATGCAATATGTGTACCTTAGGTCTTATAAGAGGTTTAGCTGTAGAACTTGTGAAAGGTTGGAACTTTGAGCTGAAACTATTGAAAGAAACCTGCTGGAATTTTTTTTTAGCTTCATCCGAGTAGGGGAAATGAAGAAGTTCCAGCTGTCCTTATGAATTTTGGTCCTGAAATTTTATATTAAGCTGTAATATATTGTATAATACATTGGTCTTAACATGCATGCAAGATTTAAGTCTAAAATGAGGAGTTTATTGGGGAATTTTCTTGTCTTAAAGGCTGATTGCTGCTAGAACTCATCCAACATGGCCGAGAGAGGAAGTAGAGTTTTGGTTCAGCTTTTCTCTTCAAATTCTTGGCAGTAAATTTCATATTGCTGCTTAAAAACTCTGTAGTTTGATAATTACTCTCTGTATGTTAAGTTGGGGTTGAGGAAAATGAAGAAATTGAGGGAAACAGTCTTATACTTAACCGCCGAACTGCTGGAAGTTGCATTTAGCTGAGGATAGAATTAATTGTTGCTTTTGTTGGGATTATTTGCTCAAATTACATGTTATTTGCTTTAGTATAGGTAGGACGGAGTGTATACTGAGTGTTGAGTGTTTTAACGAAGTAAAATATGGAACTTTGTTGAAAACCTTGAGGTAATGTTGCTGGAAATCTGTTTGTCGGCTGAGAAAGGGTGGAGATGAAGCTCTTATGATATTTCGAAAAATTCCAGGATGATTGGTTGTAATCTTGTATAAAACATTTTATAACATCTTGACCCTATCATTCACGTCCATTTTAGTAAATTTGAGACCTGAAAAGCAGATGAAATCTGAGAGAACTTAAACAACAAAGTTGATTGGAAATTGATTTGGCCGAGAGAGAAGAAATGAAAAGTTTTACCGGTTCTACTCTTTAAGTGTGATTGAAAATGATTTAATCTTAGTCTAACTATTTCACAAGACTTTAAATTCGGTGTATTTGTATATATTCATCATTCTTAGTTAATAAACTTAACAAATCTTGAAGAGAGAAAGTATATTAGTTAAACATTATACAAGTTTATAAACTTGGAATGTATGTATATTTCATTGGTTTCTGTTGAAATTTGATGTTTAAATCATGTAAAATTGCTGGTATGAATGTCATACTTAAATGTATGGATGGTTTGAATAAAAGTCTTATGGTTGTAAAAGGGAAAAAGGAGTTTTTCACAAGTGAGAAATGAGTTTCCAGATTTTCGGATTTCACTGACCAGTCTCAGGAAAATGCTTATATCTTGGTGTAGGAAAATCCGATTGAGGTGCTGTCAGTGGCATTTGAAACTAGAATCATGGGCCTTTGTTCTGTAGAAAATTCATATTTTTCCTCCATGTGTACTGCTGTCCGTGACTCCTCAAAGTAGGCTGTCCTGCTTGAATGTCCCGTTTCTTCAGGAAAATGAAATTTTGACTTGGACCGAATGTTTGGCCTATTTGTGATTTGAATCTCTGAAAAATCTAAATTTCTAGAGTTGTTTGTGAGTAAGCTAACCGTGACTTTCTTTTATGTTTGAGTTAAATTTCTGGTTGACTTGTTGTAAGGAATGATTGTATGTTGTCAAGAGCTAATGATTGATGAAGCTCTTGGCCATTTGAGTAGTTTTTGCAAGAATGTAATTTTTGGTGAATTGTTTAAGTGGCTTGGCCAAAATGAACTTGGAAGGTCCACGATTTGTGATTTGGAATTGTTTTGATACCTTGGACTTCCTTTGCTGAATTTTGTTTGGAATAAAATTTGTTGAGACCTAGGGCTAATGATTGATGAAGCCCTAGTGAGATTGATATTTGGTTTGTGATTTTTCTATATTGGTGACTTGGAATCCATTGTGCAAATGAGCTAGAATTGTGAAGATCGTTTCGGTCGTTTGAACTTGAATACTTTCAAATCAAGTTTTGTGGAAATACTTTGTTTTAATATCAAGTGATAAAATTTGAGTTTAGTATGTTATTGTTAAGAATTTGGATATCGGGACTTTTAAAACCTTGCCGACTAGTTAATTCTTTTCTTATTTAAACTAGTGTTTTACCTTTAATAAATAATTGCATTAACTTCCAAACTTTAAGTTTTTCTTTTTTTTTATAAGATTATCCTTGACCAGTTGTTTTAAAGGAAATTTGTTAAAAACACTAGATTTGAATAATTTCAAATAAAAGACAAAGGGAACTTGTTCGGCAAGAAAACTTGTTTGAATTAATTTGGTTCTAGTTTGCCCTCTAGAAGGGAAATACCTTTAAAGAAAACATACGAAATATTTTATCATTTTTATTAGTTTTAATTCTAAGAGAGTTATTAATTTGTTTCGAGAAAAATTAAACTGGTTTTATACCAGATAATCTTTTACATATAAAACAAGAGTTTGTTTAGTAAAACTTGGTTTTCTAGGATTTAGCGAGGACGCGGATTTCGATTCCCAGCGTGAGTTGTGACTTCACTCTTGGTGAGTGTCCCTGCTTGTTCTATGCCTACTTGATTAAAGTGCTTTCTTGACTTGATATGTGATAATTGGAAAGTGATTTTCTGATCCATCGAAGTGGGCAGTGTGTACTTTATTACGCTAGCTCTTTCGAGTGGTGACTTGCTTGAAATATTTCCGTGAATTATCCTGTTTGTACTTGCTAAAGCATTGAGTAGGGGAATGTACCACACCTAAGGGTGGGAGGGCCTCTTATCCTATCTCAAGTGCTAAAACCTTGAAATACTTGCTAAGTACTGAGTAGGGGAATGTACCACACCTGAGGGTGGGAGGGCCTCTTATCCTATCTCAAGTACTAAATCACTAGGCAGGGGAATGTACAACACCTTAAGGGTGGGAGGGCCTCTTATCCTGACCTGGTAACCACTTGTTGGACACAACGTCGTTGGATGAATTTCTCGACCAGTCCCTAAGGTATACTCGAGTATTACTACTCTCTTGTTTGTTGTGCGGGCCCGGTAAAGGGGTATGACTGGTGGCCGGAGTTAAGAAAAATAAGAAGATCTACATGGACCTTAGGTAGTGAAAGTTGACGGAGGGTCGACTACTGAAAATTTTGATCAAGCTCGTGGAGGAATGGCTCCTGAGAGCCCTGTATCCTACCTTGTACTGTTACACGCTTTCCTATTTGTTTACTTTAGTTGAAATCAATACGTGTTATTTGTTTGATTTGATTGCATGTTTTGGGGCACCACTGAGCTTTAGCTCACCCCACGTTTATTTGTTTTCCTTGACAGGTCCTGGCACTTGAGCAAAACTTGAAATCTAATTTCACTTTTATGCATGTAGTTTGAGTTAAACATTGTATCTTTTATTTTGGATCGCCGCTTCAAGCTGGAAAAGTGGAAACCCTGGAGTTGTTATTTGGCTTGTACTAACGTATTTGGATTGTAGGTTTTGTGGCCTGGTTTGTAACGCGTAAGGTAGTTAAGAGTCGACGATTGGTTATCTTAAAAATGCTGTTATCTCTGAAGTTAATGTGGTTTTAGTCATCAGCCTATTTGGAAGGAAACAATGTTGTAATAGATTAGGTTATACTTCGGAAGGATTTTACTAGCCTACTTGCGTGAGTCCTGGCGAGAGCTAGGCAGGCGACCCGCCAACCCTCTGGTTCGCCTTAGGGAGAAGTGGGGCCGTCACAGCCATCTCTTTATCTTGTATTGGATTTTGAATTTTGTTAACACAAGTTTTGGATATTATGTTTGTAATATTGTTTTAAAGTTATGTCTTGGGTATTTGGTTGAACTATTATTGATTGCTATGTGTTGATCTCTTGATCATTACATGCTATTATCTTAACTGAGTTATTTAGCACTTTTGATCTCAAAATCATGATTAATTGGCCATTGATTGTGATAATTTCACAATATTCGATTTGCAATGAAAATTGAAAATTGACATTAGTTCATGAAAGTATTAAACTTAGGGAGTGCATTCACCAAAGTAGAGGTGCACATTTGTGACTTGTTTTGTAATAATTTCATAGAAGTAAATGATTTTATAATTGATTTCATAGAAGTAAATGATTTTATAATTGATTTCATAATCACAAAAGTAGGTATGGATTAGCTAACGGGTATCACGTACATATGGAAATTACACTATGGCTTAGCCATGTTTTTGTACTAATTTAGTTGGGAAGTTCTATTAGCATGAGTAGATGGGGATTCCAGGGATTCCATTATCTGGGGAGTTTTCATTTGTAGTTTTTTTGCCCATTAGTAGCTTAGATTTCTTTTTCTTAATTTGTTGACAGTCTCAATAATAAAGAAACTTTAGTAGTGCCAGTGTTGTCCGTCTTCCCTGTGGGTTCAACTCTAATTACTCTACACTCGCTCACGACTCATATACTTGGGAAAAATCGTCTATGGGGTAGTTTAGGAGACTACAAATTTAAAATTTGACTGTGGAATGAACTTAATTTTTATATGCATACCCTGCGCACGTCACTTTATTCTTGCACCAAAGTTTTTTTGCCCATTAGTAGCTTAGGTTTCTTTATTTTAATTTATTGATAGTCTAAATAATAAAGAAATTTTGGTAGTGCCAGTAGTTGTCCATCTTTCCTGTGCGTTCAACCCTAATTACCCTACACTCGCTCGTGATTCATATACTTGCGAAAAATCACTTGTGGGGTAGTTTAGGAGACTACAAATTTAAAATTTGACTATGGAATGAACTTAATTTTTATATGCATACCCTACACACGTCACTTTATCCTTGCACCATTGCTTACATGAGCTTTTACCTTTTTGTACTTTACCTTGCTATCTCTTGCTCTGTTCAAATAGTTTTATCTTTAGGGGAAGAAATCCATGATATGTTGCTATTACTTTATGTGTTGCTTTCCTCTACATGCTTCTTTAATTGAACATAATGTTTATTCTAAGGGGGAGTCTTTCTAAGAGGGAGTTAGTCCTAGTTTCAATAATGTCAAAAGAGGGGGTAGAAATGATGCTTGTGTTTACCTTATTCCCTTATTCATACCTTTTTTAAGCATCATTGCTTTGTCTTAAAAAAAATGGGAGAAAATATCACCCAAGGTGATTCCCTAGTTTTGATGATAAAAACCAATAAATGTGATCCAATGTTGTTTGTTGAGTGTAGGCAGTAAGAATATGATAGTGGTGCAAAAATGTGAGCAACACTACCTAAAGTAAAGATGGTGTAAAAGTTGGAATGTAACAAGGAGTTTCAAGAGTTAGGATGCCCAATGAGAAACTTCAGTTAGACAAAAACTCTTTAATTGCTAGTTCTTGCAAATGAAATCTTTTGGCAAAGGAATTTAAGGTGATCCGATGCCTGAAACAAGCCTTACCCATCTAAAGTATGCTGTCAGAAAAAAGCTTCATAAAGTCACTTTTACCACCCATTCAAACACCTCTTAGGCTATCTGAAGTGACAAACTAGAAGAAAGCTCATCAGACACTCTGTGAAAGTAGAAATACACATTATGGAAAAGACTTTAGCTATCTTTTTAGATGAACCTTTGGCCGTCCGAAGTAGAAGAATAGAAAGCCTACATTTTCTAAAGAGCGAATTGCGCGAAATGTCACTAAACTATTTCAAAGTACCGGTTCTGGTCACTAAACTTTTTTATTAGCGCGAAATGTCACTGAACTAGTAAATATGTACCGTTTTGGTCACTCCGTGTATTTGTGCCGTTAGAAGAGACGGAAATCAACTTTTTGAGGGGCAAATTCGTCTGCACAGCCTTTTCCTTGAAGCTTTTACATAATCAATGGTTCCGTATCCGGCAAAGACATAAAGGAGATGGCCGATCTGAATGGCGGCACCGTCAAACTTCAACCAAAAAATGCAGGCACTATTTTTCAATTGGAAATTGGTCTCTGACTCTCTGCCTCTTTCAGTTACCCACTGCCCAGTTTTGATTTCTGTATTCTTTCACCATTTGTAACAAAACCACAGAGCACCAGCTCCAAACGGTAAAAATTGGAAATTGGGATCTGGGATGTGGGGACTGGCTTCTTTTAGATTTTAGATACTCTTGATTCCTTTTCCTTTTTTTTTCCCCTTTTTAACGTTTGGGAAGGGGATTGCCTTCCTCGTGTCTTTATTTTCCCTTTTGTCATACATCAGAACTTATTCAACCTAATTACTTCTTGGGAAATAATTTTTATCCCATTATGCAGAAAAGAAGAAAACCCTTTTTCTTATTTAAGGGTTTAACATGGTGGGTTTGAAGTTTAACTTCGGAATCTGCTTCTATGCGGAAGTACAAAAGCTCCCTAGATGCATTTGCTCAGATCTTGAAGAATGAGGGTGCAAGGTCTCTCTTCAAGGAAGCTGGTGCAAACCTCTTACTGATTTTGAAGAATGAGGGTTCAGGAGTTGGTTTTTTACCTCAAGATTTCAAAGATTAGGCAATGAGAAAATCTCCCATCTCAGAGAAGTTTCAACCTATCCAACAAATCAGAGATTCCAAAATAGTTGGTAAACCCATCTCAGATTTGGGCACAAAATCACAAGAGTCTGATGGAAAGTTCAACTTTGAACATGAAATATGCATCTGTTAGAATATTGAGTACCTTCTACAGCAGTTGTGTCAAGCCTGAATCTGTTAGGTGAAATGCTAACTGGACTTATTTATTGCATTGGTCAACACGGGAAAGACGAGAAGGAGACCTTTGTTAGTGGAAGCACAGTTTACTCGTATGGAAATGCCCAGGCAGTCATTTTCCAGATTATGCCAAGGTCCCCACCATGAAAACTGGCTTTCCATCTCATGCTTTATTTACGGTTGGGAAAGGTACGTAATGATAAAGGGTGTTCTTTGTTACAAATGGTGGAAGAGGGAGGAGGAGGAAGAAGAAAGAAAAAGGGAGTGGAAGGAGAGTTGAGGTGGAGGTGATGGCGGTGGGTGGCAATGTAGGTGATGGGTGGTTGTGGGTGAAGAAAAATGAGGGCATAAATTTTTTAACAGTTGTGTAGACAAAATTACCCCTTAAAAAGTGATTTTCCGTCTCTTCTAACCACACAAATACACGGAGTGACCAAAACGGTACATATTTACTAGTTTAGTAACATTTCGCGCTAATAAAAAAGTTTAGTGACCAGAACCGGCACTTTGAAATAGTTTAGTGACATTTCGCGCAATTCGCTCTTTTCTAAAAGGAGTGTTTGGCCACGGCTTTGAATATTGGAAGAAAAGATCAGACGTTCAAAGTATAGCTACAAGATTGAGAAAATGGACTTTGGCCAACTCCCTGCGACCTAGGCCAGCTAAACACACCAATGTGCTAGTGTTTTTTAGAAATTAAAGTGACCATTACTTCCTCTTTGTAAAATGTATAGTTTTGGCAAAATTTCATCTTATATATCACAATCCAAGTAGGTTCAAGCATCCATAAGCATACTAAGTCCAATTCGATCAAAAATCACACCTCCACTCTTACTTTCACTCACTTACACTACAAGAAAGGAAACTAGCAGCATCTCTCCTGTTTTTCCTTAACTTTCTCCTCCAATTTCAAAGCTTAATTTCATGGTAAATCAACCCTAATCAAAGCCACAAGTTATAAGATATAAAGGGTACTTGTTCTATGTAAGACCTCGAAATTTTACTTGTCTTTATAGCTTTTATTTGAACTTACTTGCCTTAGATTCTTGGTTGAATGTGAGCCAAGGGAGTGAATTTTGTTAAGAAAAGTTTCATAATCTCAAGTTATTAGAAAATCTAGAATTTTTCGTAGGAGGCTCTGCGCAGCTTTAGGAAATCGGCTATAACTTCGTGTAGGAAAGTCGGAATTGAGTTCCATTTGTTGCGTTTGAAACTAGACTAATAGAGCTTCCTACAGTGGAAAATTCAGAATTTGATTCAATCTCTATAAATTTCAGAAAATTGGCAAAGTTGACTGAAAATTCTGCCCTGCACAAGTAAACATAGGAATGTTGTAGTAGTTTATGGCTCAATTTGGACTAACTTATGAGTTGAATTTCTTTGAGGTGTCTTCTAAAGATTATTAGTATTTTAAGTCTAGTTTTTAATAGGCCAAATTGTATGAATGTTTGACGTTTATAACTCAAGTTATGATTTTTCTAAAGGAATGGCATAAGTTAGGGTTTTTTTGTGCATACTAGGGTTTTTGGTGTATTTTGGTGCATTTTGGTAGTGTGATCACTTGGTGAGGTGTGTGTATTAAATTTGGTGGAGAAAGTGTGTGATTAGAAGTGCTAATAATAAGTTAGTGAATCACAAGTTAAAACACAAGTATAAGAGGGTTAAGGAAAATCGACTTGAACCGACGTGCACCGTTTGCTACCGATTGAGTACACCACTTGGACACTACTTTATTACCTTAATCTCCTTGTTATTAATTGAGAAAAATCAGCCCTAAATATCTCCTTAAGACAGCCAAAAATTTGGACTAAAAGAAGAGAGAGAAAAGAAAATTTTGAGATTTAATCTTGTAGCGACACTTGGTGGAAATCCAACCAACTTTGACTAAACCAATTTCCTTCCTTCTTATCACCAAATTGGCTTCATTCTTCTTCATGTTGGCCTAAACTAAGAGAGGGAAACAGAGAGAAAAACAACTTCAACTCCAACCCTGATTCTTTCTTGTTGAGTTGAAATTACAAAAACTAAACCGATTAAACTTACCTTTTGGTGTTTGGAAAGCTTGGTGTGGTGCAATTTTTGGAAGAGAGTGGTTTGTTTTCACTTACAAGAAGGCTTTGGGAAGTTATAAGTTCATCCACCTCTTGTCTTTAACTTAATCTAGCTATAAATGCTGAAGAAGTTTGTAGTCTTGGCGTATGATGGTTGATTGTTTAATTATGATGGAGTAGTGGCATGTTTAGCTAGGGTTTGCATCTTTTCAGTTTTGGTTAGTGTTGTTTAACTACTAAATGATGTTATTACGGTTGGAAATGGAACTTGTGAAGTGATTTTGGGCTTGAGTGTAACTTTGTTAGAGTAAAAGTTGAATTCCAGCATTTGGTAGTGATTCTGCCCTGTTTTTGGAACCAATCTGACCTGCATATTCGTCCATGATAAAGGCCAAAGCAATTCTTTCTCAAAACATAAAAGTTATAGGGAATTGAGTTAACTATCTACCTACAAAATGTCAGCTCAATCGAAGCACTGTAGCTTATGAAATGACTAAAATACCCCTGATTGCCCAAATGCCCTGTTTAACCGATAGCTTTCTATTTTCTCTGAGATGTCAATTTTTGACCCTGAAAATGTGAGAACTGGGTGTCAATGTCTTCATAGGAAATGTAGTTATATGTCTTAGCTTCGAAACACCATAAAATATGCCCCAATCCGATAAGCATAACTTCAGTTGTGACTAAAACACCGAAAGATGACAAACTTGCTACTTAGCCATTTGTCTTTAAAACTGGTTTCCAGCTTTGATTTTGATGGTTACATTGCTAGAATTGACTTGTATATGGATGACATTGAGCCTAGTTGAAGAGCTATTGTGTTAAGCTTACTTATGTGTTAATTTGGGCTGAGTTGAGGAAAAAAATGAAGCCATAAATGGTTAAAAAATAGCGAAATACAAAAGGCATGCTGCCCAAATTTTCACTCGAGGGTTAGGCATATGTACTCGCGACTTGACCGAAGATTTGAGGTCGAATTGGACTAGGTTTGTCTAGGGTATTCGAGTTTCTTTGATAGAGGTATATAAGCTGAAATTTTGCCGGAACTCGTACCCTTAAAAAAGTGAAAGTAGTATAAACCTTTTAAAAATACGATTTTCTTGATCATTTATACCAAGTGCAACTTCAAAAGTATAAACCACTTCCTTATCAAAACTAAATGAGCGAGCATGAAGTTTCTAAAGTTTGATAAGTAACTTGAATACTACTTAAACGAGTTTCGTTTACTTGATTTTCTTGAAGCGAAACTCTATGTTTCGAACCCTAGAGATTTTAAACTCTTAAATAATATTTCATTGCAAATTTGAACTCCATCCAAGGAGTTGCACCTGAGCGTGACCTTGAAAAGCACTAAACCTTTGGTGAGTGCTTTCAAGTGCATGTTTGTACTTGATACTTGCTTTTACCTATTTTACCAATGTGCTTAGACAATATTTGCTTGGTTTGGTCAGGCAAGGATGTACTTTATCGTACTTGCCCTAAAGTGATATATACTTGTTCATTTGTTGCAATTGACTTGATATACTTGTGCTTGTAAGTACTGAACGGGCGCATGTACCACACTCAATCCGAGTGGGAGGTGCCTCTCATTCCCGCTCCGTACTTTTCTCGTGATTAAATTGATTGGAGACGCTATCTCATCGACTATACTCAATTCTTAGGGACCCAAACCCTACTGGCTAGTTAATCGAGTCGAGCCGGCAAGGGCTTAGTCGATTAGATAACGAACCATGGGTATCTTGTTTCGTCGAGTGGAGTGATACCTTCTCGACTAATGGGTATACTCGAGTATTACCACGCATGATTCTTGTGGTGTTTGAGCCCGGTAAGAGGGTTGAATGGTGGACGGATTGGCTTCAAGCGGGGCTCTACTGGACGGGTTACTCTACGTGAAAGTTGACGGAGAGTCAACTAATACTTGATCAAGTTATGGCGAAGCTATTTTGAAATAGTGGCGGTATCCTTTCACTTGATATGTTAAATAGCCAGTGCTTGACTTTACAAAACTTTATTACTCATTTTCTTGACTTCATGTGCTCGCTATTTTGATACATGTGATTTTAAATCATGATTAACTTGCTATTTGGGTCTGCATAAAGTTTTGGAACTTCACTGAGCTTTAGCTCATTCTATGAGATTTGTTTTCCTTACAGGGGATACGAGCAAAGGTGTGGGGACTGGTACAGGCTAGCAAAGTTTGATTTTTTGAATTTTTGCGATTGTGCGCACGCTAGTGCTTGACTAGGGCTGGATGTATTTGGATTTTGGAATATTTGACACATTTGGGGCATGTATGAGCCTTGGAGCTGGATTTAAGTACGAATGTATATTTTAAGTTTGGAAATTGTTGTTTTATTTCCTTTCTAGGGTTGTAAGTTGTTTTCTTTTAGTAAGTGAGTGAGTCCTAGCGAAAGTTGGGCAGGCGGTTTGCTAAACCCTAGGGTACGCTCTAGGAGGAGGTGGGGTCGTCACATTCTAGGCCACAAAACTAACTAAATTGGACATATACCTAGCTCATATGCATTATATACCCATGCTGGAAATTTAAACCCTAAGCTGGAAATTGCAAAGTATAGCTGGAAATTGACTACTAGAGCTAAAAGAATCGTATAATGAAGCTAGAAATGCATATCCAAGCTATAAATCTTCCTACCAAAACAGACAAGTCCATATCAAGGCTAGAAATTCTCATCTCAAGGCTGGAAAATTATAAATCAAAGCTGAAAAATTCAATCAACTTCACAAAACCATGAAATCTTCCTCAAAACTTCCATAATCAAGTCATATATCCATTAAATGCGAGATAAGAAAGAGAAGGGAAGTTTCTTAGTTTGATACCTTCAAACCCCAAGGAGAAAATACAAAACTAAAGCGTTCTTTCCCAAATCACTCCACCACAAGCCTTCTTGCTCCCTTGTTGCAACTTTCTTCAGATTAGATTTAGGTTTCTTGTTGATTTCTTCACTAAATTAAACCAAAATCAAGATGAAAATTGAAGTTTTCCCCTCTCTTTTTTCTCTCTCTCTTTGAGTCGGCCAAAAAGGAAAGAAAATGAAGGAATTTTTGGTTCAATAAGTTATAAAGATGGAAGAGAAGTCTTGGTCAAATGATAGTTTTGACCGCTGACAAGTGTCATGATCCAATTCCCTTCCTATCTCTTTGTCTATCTTAGCCTCTTATTACTTGTTTATGTTCCTCTAATACACTCTTAACACTTCTAAGCATATATTCCTTCTAACACCACACCCGTTTTTGTCCACCAAATTTATTACACATCTCACCACTTAATCACACTACCACAATGCACTACAAAACTTAACATGCACCAAATTATAAAAGAAAAGATAAAACTCTCGACTCAATCATTAAAGTATTTATAAAATTAAGATGAGTAAATTAGTATAAAAGAAACCATAAATTAACTTATTCAAAATAAGAAAAATTATAAGAAGCACATAAAGTAATTTTCAAATCCTTACACTCTTTTGACTTCCCCATTATCAGGATCATCACCATCAATATCCCCTTTTAGCTCTGTCTTAACTTCCCCATTATCAAAATCAACTGGTACTGGAACTGGATCCGAACTAGTAGGAATGTCATCTGAGGATCTTGGCTTATCATCTTTATCAATGTCCTCAATGGTTTAATCTTCAAGAAAAACATCTCTACTTCTGATTAACTTCTTTCCAACAGGATCATTTAGTCTGTAACAAAACTTTTCATACCCATAGCCCAAGAAAATACATTGCTTAGATTTCATATCAAGTTTTGACTCTCAAGTGTTCAAAAAACACATCCTTTCCTATTCATACTCTCTCTGGGATATTACCATCCAAAAGAATTGACGGAAAAAAAGTTGACCAAATCAACTATAGTCCTTAATGCCTCACCCCTAAAGGATTTTGGTAACTTAGCATTGGAAAGCATATATCTGACTCGCTTAGTAATGGATCTATTCATCTTCTTTGCTATCCCATTCTGCTAAGGAGTCTTTGATACTGTCTTATCTAGTCTAATCTCATGTGGGTTGCAATAGCTTTCAAATAGTACCCTGTACTCACCATCATTTTCAACATGAATACACTTTAACTACTTGTCAGTCTCCCTCTCAACTTTACTATGAAAGTCTTTGCATATCTCTAAAACCCAATCTTTGGATTTCAAAGCAAAATACTAAATTTTTCTATCAAAATTATCAAAAAAGTTACAAAGTAAATAGCATCATCAAAGAGACCTATCTTTCCTATAGCAAATATTAGTGTGAACCAACTCCAATGGATTCAACTTTCTTGATGGAGAAAAATTTTGAAATGCAACTCTATTTTGTTTTCTATAAATGCAATCAACAAAAGGTTTAAGTGCATTACCTTTAATTTCAAGTAGGAGATACTTGTAAACAAGTGTCTGAATCTCCATTTCACTCATGTGTCCCAGTCGCTTGTGCTAAAGGTCAATGGAGGAATCATGACCTGCATTCACTTCTCCCTTCCCCGACTTGACTTGCACAAGGTAGGGGGTACTCTGTTTCTTTCCTTTGACAACAATAAGATTTCCTTTGGTGAAATTCTATTTGCCTCCAACTTCAGAGCTATGGTAGTCCTTATCATCAAACTTTCCTGTGAAAACAAGATTCAGACAAATATCAGGAACATGCTTAGCATTTCTCAAGACCAGTTGGAACAGTATTTGTATCCAAGTATATTTCTTCTATACCAATAACTTTGCATGAGATCTCATTTTCCATTCTAATATAGCCAGTCTCCATCGGTGTAGGTTGAAGAGAAATGCCTGTGTAGAATAACATGGAGGATACATCCCAGTCAACTACCTAATCACTGTCATGACAAGTGATATTAACAAGACCATCATCACAGAACTCAAACATGTCATCATGGGCTCACACAACTGGTATAGTTTTTTCTTTATCTTTTTTCCTTTGCCTTGCCTTTGTCCTTTGCTCAACTTGATCCCAATCTAGATTTTGCACTCTTTGAAGTAATGTCCCTTCTTTTTGCAATAGTAGCATACATCATTTTTTCACAACTCAGACTTATCTCTGGATTTGTCAATCCTATTATGAGGTTTCTTGCTCTTACTTCTCCCCCTTCCCTTTTTCGTTTTTGTTACCAGAACCTAGAATTCATTCACAACTACTTGTTCCTTCATTCTGAGTTCACAGCCTCATTTGCTATGGTTATGGTCAACATATTGTTCAGAACTGAATTACTGATAGAGACCACCATTGTTTCTCAACTATCTAGCAGTGAACTGAACAATAACAAAACTTGCACTTCATCATCCAAGTTCAAGTTCAACGTCGCTACTTGGTTTATCAAGTCATGAAAATTCCTCAAGTGCTCTATCATATCTACACCATCTTTGTATCTTATCCAAGTAATCTACTTCAAACAAGAGGACTTATTTAAACTGGTTTTTCTTTCATATTTACTCTCAAGCTTCTTCCACAGTACATCTATTATCATTAGCAAAGTGTTGGAATATACTCTAACCAATCCACTTTCTAAAATTACCAATAGTTTTCTTTTGTATAACTGCCCACATTTTATCACTCATATGACTTGATTTAGTTTCATCTCTTAGAACAGGTTCAAACAAATCACTATAGTAGAAGTAATCTTCCATGCTAGGCTTCCAAATCAAATAATTAATTGCATCTAATTTTATCACATAACGACTATTTGAGTAATTCATTTTAACCAGTACAAATGAGTAGCCTAACCTGGTTGCTCTGATGCCACTTTATTGGAAAAAGGTAGTGGTGCAAGCACACAAAATCAGAGTTAACACAAGACAAATTACTTTTCCTGCAAGTACCAATTGAAACAAAAATAAACTAAATTACCAAGCAACAATAGTATAATGTAGAAAAGTAAAAGACACAGGACATCAAAATTTTTAATGTGAAAACCGAAATTTAAAAAATCACGGGACTTAGTGTAGTAAAAAATCCCACCATCATAATAATGTACATACACAAGTCTATTTAGAACATTTGGATAACAACAACATCATCAACATCAATCAAGTAGATATACTACATTTCATCTTCTAAAAATTACAACTGTCAAAAAAGTGGATTTGGAATGATGTTACCAAATGAAGAGGAAATTCAAAACCGAAACTAGTAGATAAGTAGAGTTTGAAGAGAGAATCATGTGGCTAAAATTCCATCCCAATCAAGTTTCAAGTCACCAACCGATCAAGATCTTGAAATTGTAAAAACTTCCTTCACTATCTATCTTACTTTCTCCCCAATTCCCTCTTTCTCTCTCTTCGAATCTCACCAAAATCCAGCAGACCACTTGATTAATCTCACAAGGCAAAACAGTGGCTAATCAATCCACCAAACTTCCCTTAGCTAATGAATCTCACAAAGTTGAACAATTGATCAATTGTGACTACTAATAGTACCCTCAAGTGACTAATAGTCACTTGAGTCAACTTTGACCAAGACAACTAATGGATTTTTGTTTGTGATTTGGCCCACCAAATGGACTGAACCATCACGCCCAATGCATACCCAGGCTGGAGGTATAGTCGTATACATCTTCCCAGGAAGAGGACCTTATGCGTATGCTGGTTACGTTCAAATATTGTTCTTGAAATCAAAGAGGCCACATTGCTCAAACCAGTAACAATCATTGCTCAATGAGCTAGGCAAAAACAGGTGCACATTCTTTGGGAATTCACCATAAAATGACTACGGAATAACCGTCTTCTGGTTGGCTAGAATTCTTGCTTCTCATAATCTTCTAAAAGCAAGGTGTGAAGATCTTGTTCCTCCAGACTTACCATTACATATGTGCAGTAACGGTCGTATACTTTCAAGTTAAGGACTTTATGAACATAGAACTCAAGTCTCGACAGGATGGGGAATGTTTTGGTTTTGTCGTGACCGTTGAATCTTTGGTTTTGATAGAAGTGAATCCTGGCCGTTAATTTTCTTTCTTTTAATTTTTGTTTTGACTTTTCAGTTAACATGAGGTTTTGGCAAATGGCAACTATAAACCAATGCATCAAAAACTGCCACTAATGTCTCAAGTCACTACAACAGAAATGACCTTTAACGGCATTTAAAGGTGTAGGTATAGATAATCTAACCTGACATTTTACCTTTCCTCACACCTCAGACGAGGTCGCCACTTCCAATGTGGGGATAGGCTCGTAGCATTCAAATGTGTCAGGAAAACTATGTTGTTATAATATCCCATCTGCCAACAAATATCCCTTTTCTTGATAATTGAAAGTATCAGGATAGCTATAGTACAACATTATGATATTGAATTCTATGCTGACACTTTTAATTGTCAGGAGTTTTTTTTTTCTTTTTTTTGATATAGAAGCAACCTGCAGGTAGTGCTGCCTACTATACATTCCGTCAATCAGAAACCCAAAGGACTTGTAAAATTATCCCAAAGAACAAAATGCATATAATAATCTAAAAACAAAAGTCAATGCTCAAATATAATTTGTTAACTAAAAGTCAATAACAAGTACTAACATAGCAAATCCCTAACAAGTACAAACTTGAAAGATTCTCTTGTGGACAAACTAAAAGATCCTCATGTGCACAAACTAAAAGATTCTCTTCCCTAACAAGTAGAAAGAACTTGCAGTAGCTTCCAAACTTTCCAATGAAATTAGTGCCTTCAGTCATAACCATGAATACCCCATTAGTCTTCAGCTGGTTCCACCTGTGCACAAAGTTTGTTGGGATCATTAGATCATTATAGCTAGCAATAAAATTCATTAATGTATGAAAAGCATAAGGAACCACTTACAAAAGCTGATCTTCAGTGTAGTTTGTGTACCTCTCGCATGTCTTAGTCCACTTCTTGAACCCATTGACAGAGCATTGTGCAGTAAAGATTGCTGCTGCTGCTAAGAGAGACAGGGGGAACCTAAGCATTTCATACTTGATGAGGCACAGCTCAACGATAAAGAAGGACAGAAGCTCCAACTAGTCACCAGAAGATTATTGCCAGTTATTAGGCAGATCAAGATAGTACAAAAAAATTCACATACACTAAATACGAAACAATACCTTTTTATTAGATTGAGCAGCTTTAAGAAAGCGCCTCATGAAGACATAAGGAGTAGGCACTAAAAGATTAAACTGCAAGGTGTTGATCATTAAGCTCTCCTGCAGCGAGCCACAGTTCATTTTTAGTTATATGACAAAGGAAACCTTCATATATCAAAGATCAACTCATAGACAATAGATGCCATAACAAAGCAACCATCTCAAGCATGTCATTTCTGGAGTAAGCCCTGTCAGAAATCAATATGAGGTCTTCAACGGTAGGAACAGAAACTTGAGAGGCATGATTCACGAATTCTGCAATCACATGAACGTACGTAGTGGATGCATCTATTAAATATCATTTGACTTGGGCATTCACATCAACAAATGGAACTTGTCATTAATTTTCGTGAATATTAAGTACTTCCATTGCTTTTCTAGTACAGTTTCTGCTAATCATCATATCTGGACAATTTTACTTGAAGAATGAGTTAGCGTACCACATGACATGAATAAGTTCAATGGGAAAAAAAAAAGAAAGAACACTTCCATTTTCTATTTTCTTTTCTGCTCTCATAGAAACAAACAAGCATGTTGACATGCTCGAGACAACAATGCATCGTGCATCCTCCCCATTTAAGTTTTAATCTTCAAATTTTGAAGATAAGTAGCTAAACTGATTCATCCCAACAAGTAACTCATTGATCTCAATTAAACCCTGGATCATTGAATTTGTTTGTTCTAATTTGCTACTTAGCTTTCAATTTCAAGATAACAAGTTGGCAAACCATTAGTAACATGTTTGGATACACATTATTTATACAAGCGAATTATTTACTTACATTACAAGTATATTTTTAACGCTCCATATTTCTTATTTCGTATATACCATTGCATCACAAAAAGTGATAAACAAAACACCCATCCAAACAAACCAGCAAGCAAAGCAAATTTCAATGCCAGCCACTAGGCCTTTGGCTGATTCTTTTTACCTCCCAGTTGATTTGTTTTGCCACCCCTTCCTAGTTTTGTCTTCGATCACAAGTTGCAACAATCGTTTCAGCAGTCCATATAATACCAATATAAAGCACTAAAAAAATTGCAATTCAGAGCGAGTAAAGCATTCATAGATAAAAATATGCTAATTCAAAATGTACTACCTCTTAAGTACACGACCAGCACTTCCATCATCAACAGTGAACAACCCAATGGCAATATGTTCCGGCGCAATATAATTATACCCCATAGTCCTCGAATACTCCACGGTAGCCTTAAAAACCCACTTAGTGCTCAGCAAAAATGGCACATCTGTGGCCGAGACCTCTGCCTGCTCAGGACCAAGACCACTCCCATTACCCTTACCATTCTCCTCCTTATTATCAGTATCGGTATGCCAAATGCTCTTAACGGCTTGGCGAGCAATCTCGATTGTGATTCCAGAGCCTAAAAACCCACTGGAAGCATGATCTTCTGTAATAAGTCCTAGCAAAAGATGCTCGGTACACACCATTTCTACCTCCAAAGCTTTCACCTCTGTAACACCCCCCCTTCTCCCTAAGGCAAACCAAAGGGTATCCGCGGGACGCCTGCCCAGCTCTCATCAGGACTCACTACAATCCACAGCTCAAAAGTTCAGAATACTTCAAATAACTTCAACACATAATTAAAGTACTCCAAAATATCTCACACTTACAATTAATCAGCTCTCAAGCTTAAAACAACCCAAAAGAATATTTACTACAGCCATCTGCTGTAATACCACTTAAAGTCTTCAAAAGAAAACAATCTAGTACTATTCACGAGCACTCTTGGTCTCAAACCCTGTTAAAGAAACTCAAAACGTGGGATGAACTACACAACCCAGTGAGGTTCCAAGACACTCTAGCAGTTCTAATAAATCAAGTAATTGAACATACTGCATGTATGGTTCAGGGTTGCATGTTGACATATGAATATGAGACAATTATCATTCTACGAGTAATTTGAGCATATCACAAGTATAGCACATTTGCATGAAACGGTTATCATTATACAAAATACACACACATTTGAAGGATACGGTGTTCCAGTGGAACCATTTCGGTCATCTGCACCTTATGACTTCCGGTCCCCACGGTACGGTCTGGCCATCGCCTTATCCCTCCAGTGGTAATACTAGAGTATAGCAAAACGGTAGCCCAGGATTCCAACCTACCCGACCGAGCCCAGTCCTGGCTCGAATAGGTCAGTAACCAAGGGCAGGGCCCAAGTTCAGCTTAGAGCTTATAACATGCACAAGTAATCAAGTAAATCGACAAATGGTAAAATTTTATCATTTGAATAGGTCGAGTAAGATAAAGTACACACTCGCCTTAAAATGGTGAATAATTTCATATGAGCAATTACTAGCAACAATTAACACATAAACACATAAGCAATATTTGATAATTTCATGTGAACATGTAATTTACTGTAATCAAGTAATCAAGTACTAGGTAATCAAGTAGATAGGAAAACGGTAAGTAATTACGGTAAATGGTTAACGGTTGACGGTTAACTGTGAACAGTTAACGGTTGACGGTTAACGGTAGTAATCACAGTTAATTGGTAGACATTAGTCATTTTAATAGGCCGCCATTGGCCGTTTCTCACTTTTTCCACTCAAGAGTCGAGGAGATTCACTCCAACCGACTTATGCAGCCATAGTATAATTAATCATTTAAACACATAACATAAATATGCAATTCAAGTATTTCATGTCGAGTAATTCAAATAGACATGTAAATATGCTATTCAAGCATTTCATGTCGAGTAATTCAAGTATACCTTACTTAAATATGCATGAGTGTGGTTGATACTTAACGTGTAGCACTTAACACTTAATGATCATAGAATAAGCATGTCATAGACTTATTCAAATTACGTACTCCTATATGGAACACTCACCTATTCAAACAAGTAAGTAAGTGTGTATACAATCCTTCAGGTGTTCCCCTCGAGATCCTCTTGAAGGTCTCCTTGAGCGCCTGAGCAAACAATAGCTGTCTATTACACACTATCGCTTAAAATCCCTTACTTATCGAGAAGGTTGTACTAGTGTACAATCTGAGGAGAATTCATGAATTGAGCCTTAATTATTTATAATCGAGACTCGGAAGTGGGTTTCAAAAACACAAGAGAAATCTGATTTTTGCATTTGAAATTAAGTGTAAAACGGTCTAGCAATATCGGAGGAAAATGGAGAGTTTGAAACCCTCAATTTCCTTTAAGTTTGAAATTTTCAGATTCGGCAAGCAAATTTTGAAAAATCAGATCTCACTCTCTATGAGTCCAAAATTGGAAAACTTGGTACCGTTGAAAACTACTTCCAAAGTAATAAAAGTTCTTAGAAGACACTTTTTCATGATTCCAAATGGATGGCATTCAAAATTTGTCTCAAAGTTGTTATTTTGGCTTGCGAGACAGTTTCGGGGTTGGTTTTCGGCAAAGTTCGGAAATTCGGCAAAATTCACACAATGTGAACTCTGAAATTTGGAACTCAATTAGAGCCATAAACAAATTTTAAAACACAATAAGCGAAACAAGAATTGGAGTTTTGAGTACCAAGATATAGTAGCCCAAAGTTGCTGAAAAATCGAAACTTTTAGGCAATTTCCAGGTTCAAATCACAAACTTTGGGACTTTGGTTAAGCATTCAAACGGACTCGGAATGGCACCAAATTTGGTATGATCACATTACCATATAAGGGCTATTCCTCTGCCAATTTTAATAGAAAAATACATACGGGAAGTTGGTTAACCAAATCACTAAAATTTCAAGGATTCCAAGGCAAATCTGCCTTGTACTTCAATTTTCCTTTTCTAAAACATTTGGCCAATGAAAACATCTCAAATATGGTTCATTTGTGTAGACAAAGTCTAGCAAAGATCCAAAATACATTTGGTAGGTGATTAACACTAAGAATTTCAAAACAACAAATCCCAATCAAGATTTAGGCATTTACTAGTCAAAAAGAGGGTTTTTACTCACTGCATCAGTTTCGAAATATGGCCACAACTCACTCAATTTAACTTGGAATTGAGTATAGTTGGTGGCGTTAAAAACTAAATTCATAAAGCTACAATTTCTAAGAAGAAATCATTTTCAAAATCTGTCCAGAACTAACTCATATTTGAGCATCAATTTGCTGCTCAAAACAGAGCTTCCAGTGAACTAGCGAAACAGGACAGTCATGTTCAAATGAGTGGTACGGTTCATTTGGGTGGAATCAGGACATTCATTTTATACCGTTCGAAAGCTGGGAATGTTTAGTTTCCAGTGCTATAAACGGCACTTGATTTCGACATCGGAACAAAATGTTATGGCCGAAACAAAAACACTGCCTGGGTAATCCGGGAAATAATTTCCAGTTTTGAAGAGCTTTCGAAAATTCAACATTTGGCCAACCAAATCACGTAATTTTTGGTGGAAACTTTCTACACAACCTATACAACATATATACATCATAAATAAGCCATTAGAACCACGAAAAATCACCCTAAGGGTCATGGACAACATAGGGGCAGAATTGGAAAGCTTTCACCTTCACTCCCCTTTGAGTTTCTACCAACAAAACAACATTATTCCACTAATTTAAGCACTAAACCATTAATAGCATCATCATTCATAAAATCAGTCCATCCAACCAAAGTGGGTGGGAGTCCATAGAGCCCACACAACAATTTTTCCAACATAAACAAGCTACCCACATGTATGCATGAGCTTATATCTGCACTACTACTTCCATAAAGCAAGATTTGAAGGGTTGACCGTCATTACCTCCTTAGATGATCAAGATCAGAAATTTTTTGTCACTTTGAGCCCCAAGAAAACCGTGGAAATAAAGCTTTCTTCCTAGCTTAAGTGAATCTCCAAGTTGTTTGCAAGTTGTAGTTAAATTTTGGAGTGATTTGGGTGAGGAATGAGGGAGTTGTTGAAGAAGAATTTTGGTTGTCTTCTTCCTTGGGGTGATGCACGGCTGGTAGAGGAGAAAAGAAAGGTTGTTGCAGCTGCAAAAGCTTCTTGAGGAAGCTTAAGAATGTGTGGCTAAGACTAGTGCACGTACGCGCGCGTTTCGTGCTCGTTTCCTCTCGGATTTGTTTCACTAGTGCACTAAACCTCCAATGTACTTGTATTCATACTATTATTACTCAATCTTAATAGTCTAAAAATAAAGGTTTTAAGTCCTTTAATTGATCGCGCGCGTAAAAACGCGAACTTCCGACTTGTGCGCAATAAAGTGGAATTTCTAAAAAATTCTTATAACGATAGTATAACTAACTATCACTTGAGCATTTAAACATAAAAATACCTATTTTAAAACTAATGTACAAGTCTCCAATTTTCCAAACTTGCTATATCCCCAAATCGATCATTGTCTTTAAAACGCGTATTCACTATTCTCACTAAACGAGCTTTCAAAAATTAATTTCCATAACAAGTCATTTTAAAAATACATGTAAGTCATAGTTCCATGTAATTGGGTCTAAAGAGGTTAGAAAATAATATTCGGGGCAAACAGGTAATTAAATATTTAAATAAACTCATAACAGGAGTTTAAAATAAATAAATTTTGCGAGTCCTCACGACTTTTCTTAATCTACTATTGATCATTCTTATTTTTTTTTCAAAATTAATACACTCTCAATTTAAATATAGTCTTAAAAAATGTGTATTCGTTGTTCTGAACTAAACGAGTTTTCGAAAAGTAACTTTTCTAACAAAACGCTTTAAAAACATAAGAGAGGCATTTTTCCATATAAATGGATTTTAAATAGTCGAATTAAATAATTAATTAAGCCAGTAAAATAAAATAAAATAAAGAAAATTTCGGGTCTTCACAACCTCCCCTCCTTAAAAGAATTTCGTCCTCGAAATTCACACTTACGATAATATCGTACCTCTTATTTGCCAGGTCCACTAGATTTACCAAAATTCACAGTTTCTATAATTTGCACTAACAATTAAGCACTGATTTCTTCATAGGACTCCTATCCTCCAAACTATAGAGCAGCAATCATACTTTACTTGTACCACTCATGAAAATAGGGTTTTCACAAGAATAGTCAACTCTAGAGTCAATTAAAGGTCTAATTAAATGATTCCATCTGGTGGTTCGAAACTCGAATAGGAAGATATATTTTCAATAGAAAACAAAGTTTACCAAAATTTTCGACTCAATTTGTCCAAAAATCATTTACTGGCACTCGATCTTCAAAATTAACAATTTTAGAAATAACTGGATTTTTTTGGTCCTAAATGACCACTCAAATTTTTGTTCAAATCAAGTCAATCATAATATGCGAGACAAAAACGAGGGCTTTTTTTTTTATGTATTTCGGATACGTATGTGGCAAAATACGATTCACAATTTCAAAATTAGAGCTAAAAGATACAAACCTTTCTTCATGGTCTGAAACTAAGTTTTCTTAGTAAGAAATTTCAGGTAATGTTTTTGCCACCGTCATTAATACATATTTCAAATTCCTCAAATACATTTAAGAAGATTAATCATGCGACTCAATGCATGGGTATTAAAGAGCGTATACAATGAAATAACATATAACTGAAGGATGTTTCAAAAATTTTCTCAAAATTTCGAGTTAAGAATTGCGTTTGAATAAACATATATTCTAGAAAACGCTTTTAAGAAAGAAAGTATTTTTTTTTTAAGTACAGTAGATAAGTAATGATTTCAAGTTTTTTTTTTTTTTTTTAATGATAGCTTTCAAGTATACATTTTTTTTTGTCATTGTCAATAGATTTATAATTGTCTACATTTTTCATTTAATAATGTTACTAAGAATTTTTTTTTTTTTTTATAAATCTAACTTTTATTAGAACCAAAGGAGGTTACAAGACAGAAAGACCAAACAGTGACAAGAAAGAGAAAGCAGTTGCTCCTGTTCAACATCTTCCCGTGCGGATACGGGGAACTCCATGACAATCCAGTCGTGCCTCCCCTCTGGCTTTGGACGGAAGGGCCGTGAGTGACTCAAACAACCGATGCTCTCCCAATTGCAGGGAAGCTAATGCATCCGCCACCGCATTGGCTTCTCGAAATACATGAAGGAGGGTTGCCTCCAGGCGTCCAATGTGGTGTGTGATCTCTCGCAAAACAGTGCACAGTGGCCACTTTGACAAGGCTTTCGAACCCACGAGCTGCACTAGTACCCTTGAGTCCGATTCCACAATCAATGAGCTAACACCTCGTTCCACGCACAATTGGAGATTGAAAAGAAGGGATTGGGCTTCCGCTGCTAGCACATCCAAGTCCCCAAACTCCTTATAGTATGCCCAGACCACCCTCCCCCAGTGGTCGCGCAAGACCCCTCCACCAGCCGCCTTACCATTGATTACACTAGCATCAGAGTTGAGCTTGAGCCAGCCCGTCGGTGGCTTTTCCCAAGAGACCAGCATCGTCCCCATATCTCGCCTTGTGGGGTTGCAGAGGCTTGCCCACGGGCAGTCCCAATCACCTGCAAAAGAGGGCCTCGCGAAAGCACGAGCCCTACCCATCTGGCCCAAAAACTCTTCTATCTGAGAGATCACCTGAGTTGGGGTAAAAATGCCTGCTTGAAACCTTGCCAAGTTCCTACTCTTCCAGATGAACCAGAGAACCAATAGGGGAACCAGAACCCGCACATGTACTGCCGAAACCTTGGAGTGAGAGAGAAACTAGTGCGTCAACATCGAAGCTACACTACTCGAGTTAGCCGGACATAAGCCGAAGGTCTTGAGAAAATGCTCCCATACAGCTTTTGCCACCGTGTCATGCAGGAAAAGGTGAGAAACTGTCTCCTACGACTGCTGGCAGCAATTACACCGCGAGACTAACGTTACTCCCTTGCCCTGCAGAATACAATCAAGAGGGAGCCACCGCCGCAGCAATCGCCATGCGAAGAAGGAAACTTTCAGCGGCACCACTGGGCCCCACACATAGTGGTCAACCAGAGAGATACTACGCTTGGGCCGAATTGCCTCCCATGCGACGGAACCCAAACCATCACGTCATCCTGCTCCGGAGAAAAAAAGATAGCAGCGATCCGCTGAACCACGGCCTCTGGTACCCACTCCCTCAACCTCGGAACGTTCCACCCTTGAGATGTAAAAAACTCACCCACTAGGAAATGGGGAGGATCCGACACGCCCAGCTCCAGTGCCAGAGGGAGGTCGCCACACCAGGCATCATACCAGAAATCGACGAATCCCTTCCCTAAACACCATCGTATCTGTGACTCTGCAAACTCCCGCACCACTAGCAGACGCCTCCACGAAGCCGGGGGTCGATCCACCGCCGCGATCGAAGGGTGCGTGCCCTTGATATACTTTTTATGCATAAAGCCTGCCTATAGTGAGTCGTTCTTGCGTAGTTGCCACCAGGACTTGCAAGCAAAGGCCCTAGCAGAGTCCCGAAAGGAACGAACTCCCAAACCACCCTCCTGCACCGGGAAACACAACTTTTCCCACGCCGCCCAATGCACCCTCCGCGACTCTACATTTAAATCCCATAAGAAGGAGTTGCAAATCCTACCCATAGCCACCAAGACGGATTTTGGGGGACAAAACGCTTGTAGTAAAAATAGGGGAAGTGAGCTAAGCACGTGCCTGAGGAGAATAACCTTACCCCCCATACTCAGAAGTTTCGAGCTCCAATGGAAGAGACGTGCGCGTAGGCTTGCTAGGAGGGGGTCGAAGATTATCGCCCCCATTCTCCCACGGGCAAAGGGCACCCCTAGGTATTTCAATGGGAAGCATTGCTTGTGAAACCCCAGTGTCGAACCCACAAGATTGTCTAGATCTGCAGGGAGGCTAGAGGATGAGAGGAATGCGCTCTTCCCGATGTTTACCTTTTGGCCGGAGTGCTGCTGGTAAAGTAGGAGAAAGTCACGTAGTGCCAGCAAGCAAGTTTCCGAGCACCGAGTGAAGATAATCGTATCGTCCGCAAAAGCAAGGTAAGGTACTCTGCCCCCGGCCGAAACATAGCCCATGTCAGCTCGGTTATGGCAAATCATTTGAAGGCCCCGACCAAGAAATTCAGCGACGACCAAGAACAGGGCAGGCGACAGCGGATCTCCCTGGCGCAATCCCCTGCTAGACTTAAAGAAGCCCGATGGTTGGCCGTTGACCAATACAGAAAATCACGAGTTAGATAACGTCCTAAAGAGGAGATCTACTGCGAATTCGGAGAAGCCATAGCTACGAAGCATGAAAAGAAGGAAAGGCCACTCAACTCTGTCATACGCTTTTTCCATGTCGAGCTTGATAATCAGATTCGGATGTGTGAGTCGTCTATCCAAATCCAGCACCAGTTCTTGCGCCAGTAGAATATTATCCATGATCCCCCTCCCAGGTACGAAGCCTGTCTGCCAAGGGGAAATTAGTCTTGGCAGCAAGTGCCCCAAACGATTGGCCAGTATTTTTGAAATGATCTTTGAGCTCACATTGCAAAGACTGATTGGTCTAAAATCCTTCCACTGGAAAGCCCTCTCCACTTTTGGAATCAATACTATCAATGCACTGGAAATCCCCCGAGGTTGTTCGACCCCCTTAAAGAAGTCATGAACAGCTGCCAAGAGATCGTCCTTGATTGTCTCCCAACAGTGTTGATAGAAACCTGCCCCGAACCCGTCCGGCCCCGGGGCACTATTAGCATCCATAGAGAAGACCACCGAGCGAAGCTCATCCATCCCGGGCAGTTCCCGAAGTTTTGCATCCTCCTCCGCGGTGATCCTCGGTAGTTCAAAAGGCAGCGTGGAAGGTGAAACAAATCCAGTCGACTGAAACAACTCCGAAAAAAACCTCACCGCGGAGTCCTGTATATTAGGAGCGTCGTGGAGCCAACCCAAAGCATCGTCTTTCATGCGAGAGATGAAGTTGGAGTTTCTACGTTGTTTGACCACCGAATGGAAAAAGGAGGTGTTAGCATCCCCCTCCCTGATCCAACGGACAGCCGCCTTTTGACGCCAGAACTCACATTCCACGGAGAGCTCTCTCAGATACACGGCTCGCGCTTCATGTAGACGGATTCGAGAGGGTTCATCGCCGTGGGAG
Source organism: Coffea eugenioides (assembly GCF_003713205.1). Classification (NCBI taxonomy): domain Eukaryota; kingdom Viridiplantae; phylum Streptophyta; class Magnoliopsida; order Gentianales; family Rubiaceae; genus Coffea; species Coffea eugenioides. Next base: position 3,511,792 of record NC_040045.1, read on the forward strand.
TCGAACTCCTCCTCCTTTAGTTTATAAAAGTCCGCTGCTCTCTGTACCCGATCAAAAATATTCCCAAACACCTCCGTACTCCATCTGCGTAGCTTAGCCCGCAGTGAGTGTAGCTTGGAATGAAATAGTGCCATCCCTATCCCTGATCCTGACACTCGCCAGTCTGCCGAGACAGTCTCCAAGAAGGAAGGGTGACTACGCCACATGTTGAGAAACCGGAAGGAAGAAGGAACCACAGACCCCACCCTGGCCTTGATTAAGAGAGGCGAGTGGTCTGACCGTCCACGAGGGAGATGGGACACCTTGGTAAATGTATAAGCCGCGGCCCATAAGGAGTTCACCAGGGCCCTGTCCAGGCGCTGCCAGAGAGTACCATTCGTCCAAGTAAACGGGCTGCCGTCAAAGTCAACAGAGGAGAGACCGCAAGTGTACATAGCAGTATTAAATTCATCCATGTTAGTGGCATTAACTGGCAATCCTCCTTTGCGCTCGTCCGCAGACGAAACCACATTGAAATCCACGGCTCACCCCTGCCCGCATCGAAAGCCTCGAGGGCCTGCCAAAGAGGGTGTCGGCCTACTCTAGTGCATTTGGCATAGACCGCGGAGACATTAACAACGGCGCCCGACTGAAAGGAAAGCCTCGCGTGGACTACTTGACCCTCCCCTTCCAAGAAGGATAGCTTAAAGTCCCTACTCCAGAGAAACCATGCCTTGCCATTTAAGAAAGAGGCCCCGTGATCGAGCTTAAGGCGTCGTCGTACCACCTCTAGTTGCCTTAAGTCAGACATGGGTTCTAACAGAATAACCAGAGAAATTCTATGATCCAAGCAGAGCTTGTGCAGATACTTTATGGAGTCAGGGCGAGAGGCACCCCGGATATTCCACACGATGAAACTAATTGGATTTAGCATGAGATCTCAGAAGGTACTTAGCCTGCGACGACGGAGCCACGTGATTGCATCTGCCCTTGGGTCTCCCCCTCATCCTTTTGATTTCAGCATTATGCTTATCCATCCCTAGCTGGTCAGAGGCCGGCAAAGCCTCACCACATTGCCCCTCCTGACACTCTCGAGCCAACTCCGCATGGAACTGACGTAACTCCTCAAGAGTCGCACTCGATTCCTCTAGGTTCCCCTCGGACAGCCTGCGTCCCCAAGAAGCTTTCTTTGCCCGACGCGGAGAGGAGAAAGACTTCACCTCCTCAAAGCTCTCCGCCAGATCTTGGAGAGCCTCAAAACGATTACCCCCGGAGAGCTCCCTTGCCTCCACCTCCTCGGGAGGAGCCTGATGGGCCGTCGAACCGTGAGAAGGAAGCACAACCAGCAAACGCCCCTCACCCACCGCTACTTCCAGGCCATCCGTCCGTGAGCCAAGAGGCACCTCCAAGTGCGTCGTAGAATTGTGGCCACCGTTGTCTGCATGAGGAGCCTACTCCTCTATTTGGGCTTGCGCCACAATGTCCAGAGGTGGCAGCGACACCTCGAGGGAAGGCACTACTGTTATGGGTTCCTGGACGTTGCGCTTCTCAAGAGCCACCTGCCCTTCGGATTGCATGAGTTGCTGATGGAACGCAGCAGCTCCAGTCAAGTTTTTTGGAACATACTCCTTGCGGCTCGCGGAAGGGTTGGCAGGCACCAATGGAGCAGCGACGGGCACAAACTTGGGAGGACGAAGCAAAGGATGTTTTCTGAAACACTCCTCGTCCGTATGGCCGAATCTGGTGCAAAAGGTGCAGAACGCAGGCCAGCCCTCAAACACTACTGGTTGCCAAAAACCGAACTCCTCATCCCCAATCCAGACACGCTTGATGGGAGGCTTGGAGACATCCATCTCAACGAGAATTCGAGCCACCGAAGGCCTTCGGAGGTCAGCCGTCGCCGCATCGATGCGCAACAACCGTCCCAGCGTTTCGGCCAGTTTGGACAGTTGTACCTTATGCAAGAAAGGGATGGGTAATTCAGGGAACGTGACCCACACGGGAGCAACCGCAATCTCCTTGTTTGCCCTGAAGTCCAATGACCATTTGGAAATTGTCATGGCCGACCCATGTACGTACCAGAGGCGCCTGACGAACAGGCGCGTGTAGTCTTCCTGAAGCGACGGCCGGATAAGCACATGATTTTGATCAAGAAGACCTACTGAGCAGTCACCTTTCAAGCCTAGGGAGATGAAGAACTTGCGGATGAGATCCATAGATGGGCGGCTGAAACCAAATCTGCCCACTAGTGCGTGACGGAATGGTTCTGCTAAGCGTAGCATGTCTTCCTGCGACATCCGCAAGGCTGGTTCCTCTCTAAAGGAGGAGACAGTACCAACCTCTGAACCGGCATCTGGAGCGGCAGAACCAGACACCGCAACTGCCGCCGCAAAGCTCTTGGGAGCGTGGGAGGTGGCGCCGTCCAGAGCAACGGCCATATGCGGGCAGCCTGCCAGTAAAGCTGCCATGGCCGACAGAGTCCCCTAGCAGCCCCTACGGAGACCCCAAACCTTAATCGCCTAGGAAAAAGAGTTTAGAGACTTAAGTGTCCCTAACAACTCTCAATGATTTCAAGTTACTTCACAAATAACCAACGAAATACTTCGAAAGTTCAAACATTCATAAAAGGTTGAAACATGTCCACAGGACCAACCACAAGATACGGTAGAACAATTATTAAAATTGCACAGGGGAGAACCTCTCTAGGTACCTAACTAGATCAATCTTTTATATCACTGGTAGGTCTAATCTTCTCGTTCATTTTCGATTCATATCTATCACTAAAATCCCATTGGATTAGATAAGACCAGCCATCATTCTTTCTCAAGAGTGCGGGTTGCCTAAACCCACACCACAACCCATTCATTGTCCTTGCCGAGCCATACTTAATATAACTCTATAGGCGTAAGAAAAGGAATAATTAGGCATAGAAGAACTTAGAGCATATACAAGTTACAAATACATTTAGAATTAGAAGCATGATTCTTTACATATATCAAAAGTCATAATACGAATCAAGAGGTCACAAACAAGCCAAGTAAAGTACATACCAAGTTAAAGTCAATAAACAAAAATGAACAAGTGATTATCAAAAGTGCATCCATCTCTAAGGCACAAACTCTTAAGTTCTACTCCCATCGTCCCACTACGAAAGATCACAAGTAGTGCTTCATTAGATTAATTGAATCTAAATGATCCCCATTCCCTAACATGTTCAACTTCAATCCCAACATAAGGATCTTTTGGGCTACGATCTTCTCCGCGTCCCACTCTTAATTATTGCACTGTCTTAGCCAAACGATTATCGGTTTCTTGTAACTATTCACGTGAAATATCGATTCATTCTAATTCCGCGCAAATGGAGATCTCAAGTCCTTAGCATTGTCCTCAATGCTTGAGTAATCGGGTACAAGAATCCGAAATAAGATAATTCACATCTCGAGCTAGCCAGTTCCCAAGAGTAAATCATCACATTTGAGATTCCTACCCAACATACATACCAAATGTTTTTCCCAAATATCAAGACAAAGGGGTTTATACCTATCACATTCATGATTCACAACTTATACTCTAGAAAAGTACTTAACTCTTTACTCATTCACATAATAAGGACCATAATACCACTTGGCCCAAGCTCACCCCACGCACAGACTATGCGAAGCGGCTTTGATTTTCATCCCTACAAGCGGTCACTTAACTTTCAAACCAATCCCACAGTCCGGCATCCTAAACTTTTAAGTTTAGGATACACTACAAAGATCTGAAACCTAAACTCTGATACCAACTGTGACGGCCCCACTTATCCCTAAGGCAAACCAAAGGGTATCCGTGGGACTCCTGCCCAGCTCTCGCCATGACTCACTACAATCCATAGTTCAAAAGTTCGAAATATTTCAAATAACTTCAATACATAATTAAAGTATTCCAAAATATCTCACACTTACAATTAATCAGTTCTCAAGGTTAAAACAACCCAAAAGAATATTTACTACAGCCATCTGCTGTAATACAACTTAAAGTCTTCAAAAGAAAGCAATCTAGTACTATTCGTGAGCACTCTTGGTCTCGAACCCTGTTAAAGAAACCCAAAACGTGGGATGAGCTACACAACCCAGTGAGGTTCCAAGACACTCTAGTAGTTCTAATAATCAAGTAATTGAGCATACCGCATGTATGGTTCAGGGTTGCATGTTGACAAATGAATATAAGACAATTATCATTCTACAAGTAATTTGAGCATATCACAAGCATAGCACATTTGCATGAAACGGTTATCATTATACAAAATACACACATTTGAAGGATACGGTGTTCCATTGGAACCATTTCGGTCATCTGTACTTTATGACTTCCGGTCCCCACGGTACGGTCTGGCCATCGCCTTATCCCTCCAGTGATAATACTTGAGTATACCGAAACGGTGGCCCAGAATTCCAACTTACCCGACCGAACCCAGTCCTGGCTCGAGTAGGTCAGTAACCAAGGGCAGGGCCCAAGTTCAACTTAGAGCTTACAACATGCACAAGTAATCAAGTAAATCGACGAACAGTAAAATTTTATCATTTCAATAGGTCGAGTGAGATAAAGTACACACTCGCCTTAAAATGGTGGATAATTTCATATGAGCAATTATTAGCAACAATTAACACATAAACACGTAAGCAATATTTGATAATTTCATGTGAACATGTAATTTACTGTAACCAAGTAATCAAGTACCAGGTAATCAAGTAGATAGGAAAACAGTAAGTAATTATGGTAAACAGTTAACGGTTGACGGTTAACGGTAGTAATCACGGTTAATTGGTAGACATTAGTCATTTTAATAGGCCGTCATTGGCCGTTTCTCACTTTTACCACTTAAGAGTCGAAGAGATTCACTCCAACCGACTTATGCAGCTATAGCATAATTAATCATTTAAACACATCACATAAATATGCAATTCAAGTATTTCGTGTCGAGTAATTCAAATAGACATTTAAATATGCTCTTCAAGCATTTCATGTCGAGTAATTCAAGTAGTCATGTAAATATGCTCTTCAAACATTTCATGTCGAGTAATTCAAGTATACCTTACTTAAATATGCATGAGTGTGGTAAATACTTAACGTTTAGCACTTAACACTTAATGATCATGGAATAAACATGTCATAGACTTATTCAAATTACGTACTCCTATATGGAACACTCACCTATTCAAACAAGTGAGTAAGTGCGTATACAATTCTTCAGGTGTTCCCCTCGAGATTCTCTTGAAGGTCTCCTTGAGCGCCTGAACAAACAATAGTTATCTATTAAACACTATCGCTTAAAATCCCTTACTTATCGAGAAGGTTGTACTAGTGTACAATCTAAGGAGAATTCATGAATTGAGCCTTAATTATTTATAATCGAGGCTCGAAAGTGGGTTTCAAAAACACAAGAGAAATCTGATTTTCGCATTCGAAATTAAGTGTAAAACGGTCTAGCAATATAGGAGGAAAATGGAGAGTTCGAAACCCTCAATTTCCTTTAAGTTCGGAAATTTCAGATTCGACAAGTAAAATTTGAAAAATCAGATCTCACTCTCTATGAGTGCAAAATTGGAAAACTTGGCACCGTTGGAAACTACTTCCAAAGTACTAAAAATTCCTAGAAAACACTTTTCCATGATTTCAAATGGATAGCATTCAAAATTTGTCTCAAAATTGCTGTTTTGGCTTGCTAGATAGTTTCGGGGTTGGTTTTCGGCAAAGTTTGGAAATTCGGCAAAATTCACACAATGTGAATCAGTCTCTGAAATTTGGAACTCAATTAGAGTCATAAATAAAGTTTAAAACATAACAACTAGAACAAGAATCGGAGTTTTGAGCACTAAGATATAGTAGCTCAAAGTTGCTGAAAAATCGAAACTTTTAGGCAATTTCCAGGTTCAAATTACAAACTTTGAGACTTTGGTTAAGCATTGAAACGGACTCGGAATGGCACCAAATTTGGTATGATCATATTAACATATAAGGGCTATTCCTCTGCCAACTTTCATTGAAAAATACGTACGGGAAGTTGGTTAACCAAATCACTAAAATTTCAAGGATTCCAAGGCAAATCTGCCTTGTACTTCAATTTTTCTTTTCTAAAACATTTGGCCAATGAAAACATCTCAAATATGGTTCATTTGTGTAGACAAAGTCTAGCAAACATCCAAAATACATTTGGTAGGTGATTAACACCAAGAATTTCAAAACAACAAGTCCCAATCAAGATTTAGGCATTTACTGGTCAAAAAGAGAGTTTTTACTCACTGCATCAGTTTCGAAATATGCCACAAATCACTCAATTCAACTTGGAATTGAGTATAGTTGGTGGCGTTGAAAACTAAATTCATAAAGCTACAATTTCTAAAAGAAATCATTTTCAAAATCTGTCCACAACTAACTTATATTTGAGCATCAATTTGCTGCTCAAAACAGAGCTTCCAGTGAACTAGCGAAACAGGACAGTCATGTTCAAATGAGTGGTACAGTTCACTCGGGTGGAATCAAGACATTCATTTTATACCATTGGAAATCTAGGAATGATTAGTTTCCAGTGCCACAAACGGCACTCGATTTCGACATCGGAACAAAACGTTATGGCCGAAACAAAAACATTGCCTGGGTAATCCGGGAACAAATTTCCAGTTTTGAAGAGCTTTTGAAAATTCAACCTTTGGCCAACCAAAATCACGTATTTTTTGGTGAAAACTTTCTACACAACCTACACAACCTATATACATCATAAACAATCCATTAGAACCACGAAAAATCACCCTAAGGGTCACGGACAACATAGGGGCAGAATTGGAAAACTTTCACCTTCACTCCCCTTTGAGTTTCTACCAACAAAACAACATTATTCCACTAATTTAAGCACTAAACCAACATTAATAGCATCATTATTCATAAAATCAGTCCATCCAACCAAAGTGGGAGTTCATAGAGCCCACACAACAATTTTTCAAATATAAACAAGCTACCCACATGCGAGCATGAGCTTATATGTGCACTACTACTTCCATAAAGTAAGATTTGAAGGGTTGATCGTCATTACCTCCTTAGATGATCAAGATCGGAAATTTTTGGTCACTTTGAGCCCCAAGAAAACCGTGGAAATGAAACTTTCTTCCTAGCTTAAGTGAATCTCCAAGTTGTTTGCAAGTTGTAGTTAAATTTTGGAGTGATTTGGGTGAGGAATGAGGGATTTATTGAAGAAGAATTTTGGTTGTCTTCTTCCTTGGGGTGATGCACGGCTGGTAGAGGAGAAAAGAAATGTTGTTGCAGCTGCAAAAGCTTCTTGAGGAAGCTTAAGAATGTGTGGCTAAGAATACTCCAAAAGTCAACCAAGACTAGTGCACGTACGCACGCGTTTCGTGCTCGTTTCCTTTCGGATTTGTTTCACTAGTGCACTAAACCTCCAATGTACTTGTATTCATACTATTATTATTCAATCTTAATAGTCTAAAAATAAAGGTCTTAAATCCCTTAATTGATCGCGCGCGTAAAAACGCGAACTTCCGACTTGTGCGCGATAAAGTGGAATTTTCAGGAAATTCTTATAACGATAGTATAACTAACTATCACTTGAGCACTTAAACATAAAATTACCTATATCAAGGCTAATGTACAAGTCTCCAATTTTTCAAACTTACTATATCCCCAAATCGATCACTGTCTTAAAAACGCGTATTCACTATTCTCACTAAACGAGCTTCCAAAAATTAATTTCCATAACAAGTCATTTTAAAAATACATGTAAGTCATAGTTCCATGTAATTGGGTCTAAAAGGGTTAGAAAATAATATTTAGGGCAAACAGGTAATTAAATATTTAAATAAACTCGTAATAGGAGTTTAAAATAAATAAATTTTGCGAGTCCTCACGACTTTTCTTAATCTACTATTGATCATTCTTATTTTTTTTCAAAATTAATACACTCTCAATTCAAATATAGTCTTGAAAAATGTTTACTTGTTGTTCTGAATTAAACGAATTTTCGAAAAGTAACTTTTCTAACAAAACGCTTTAAAAAGTAAGAGAGGCGTTTTTCCATATAAATGGATTTTAAATAGTCGAATTAAATAATTAATTAAGCCAGTAAAATAAAATAAAATAAAGAAAATTTCAGGTCTTCACAGCCTCCCTCTGGGAAAACATACCCGCTTTAATTGCACTCTCAGTAAATTTCTCAAACACCCCAGCTACAAATATACAACGATCGGTTTGACTTAGCTTTTCCAGACGAAGCAGAAATCATGGTTTTGTTAGAAATCAAAATCTCAAAATAGGAAAAAGAAGAAGAAGAAGAGGAAGAACAGTTGGTGCTGGTGCTGGTGCTGGTACTGGTACTGGTACAGCTGCTGGTGATTGTAGAAGGAGGGTACCTAGGGACAAGAGAAATAATATTGCGGCAACAGTGGTGGTGGCGGTTGTGGGGAGAAAGACAGCGGTGAGCTTGAGGAATGGAATGAACCGAAAGCGGAGATGATGAATCCCGTGGCTGATTCTTCCTTACTTTAACTGGTCACGGGAGCCAGAAAGAGCGAAAGGAAAGAAAGTGGAAGAAAGTCTCATTTAGTACCTCGGTGGTCTACTATTTTCCAGGTTTCCTTTACCCATTTGCAATCGTCTTGCGCCATCTACAAAAAGCTCCAGTCTTAACGCCCCTACTTGGCTGAGAGATAATTTGCCGCGCAAGAGTTAGTTTGTGGAGAGAATGTTTTTTGTGAGAGAGATCAGAAGAAGCAAAATTTGACTAAGTGTTTTGGCCGGCAAATTGAAAGTTTTGAATATTTCACAACAAATGAATCTTCCGCCAATTCACTATGATGTTGTTTTGTGTCTTTCCTTTTTTTTGGTATATCTCACATTTTTCAGGTGTCACGATAGGTAATCTAAAGGCACATTATTATTTTTATATCAGATAAAATAAAAAAATTAGAGTGTATATTATTGAGTTGATAACAAGTGTCATAATAAAAGTGCTATAATGACACAAACCAGCAAGTGTCCTTATAGACATGTCACAAAAAGCCATTTTTGTTGTAGTGAGTTCTTAGCCTCCTATTTTAATCACCGTGAATCAATTCTGGCTTTTCTTGACTATATATACATACATACATACATACATACATAAATTCATATATATATATACATAGTTTTTTAATATAAATATATATATAAATATGGGTTTTCTTGACTATGTTAACCACCATGAATCAATTCTAGGTTTTCTAATCACCTAAGTTTTTTAATGATAGTTGGATCAATGAAAAAGTACCAAAAGCACTCCTGAAGCATACAAGTACTCTATATATGCTGCAACTACACTACTTTGAATGATGTTCTATCAAAAATTGGTTAGAAAACATTTATGCAGCATGGTGTATGCTTTTGTTTCATCATTGAGATAGTACTTTCAAATTTAAATTTACAAGGAACCTTTCATATATGATCTGAGATTTAGAAGTTGGAGGAAAATAGAGACTCTGAAAATCTTTTAACTGGGAGCTCAAGCCAAAATTTTAGGCTGTTACAAAATGGCAAAATATTAAAATGTCAGAACTCGGTTAATGAAGACATAATACAGGCCTAGAAACCCTACGTGAGAAAAGAAAATGAGTGATTGGGGGGTTAATAGAAGTAGCACTGAGCCTTTTCTTACTCCATAGGCTTTGTAATTGGGAGCTAGCGCCAAAGACAAGAAGCAAAGAAAATTCAAGAAGTCAAACTGTTTGTGGTTTTGAACATAACCTTAATCAGATTTCCAATTCACAACGATACGAGACAATTAAGCCAAACTAAATACAGATGCAAATATGTTTAAATTATGCATAGGATGTGAGAACTCGAGAAAATCATGCGTGTGCTTTGCATTTATTTTATTTTATTTACCTTGAGATTAGAAATATTACATATAATGAATAAGTGGTTAAATTAAATGCCTAATTGAATTCTTATAAAAATTGAGAATTTAAAAATATCCTGATTTACTTAAGAATAACGGTGTAAGGGGAAGAGAGTGTGAGAGCTTGAAAATTTTATTCCTTATTTAAAATTTAATACATGTTCCATTTTCTGTTATTTATTACAATACATGTTTAAGGGGGGAAGTATGTGAAAGCCCTAGAAAATTTTTGTGTAAACCATGCATGTATTATTTCCAATTTCACCATTAGAATTATTATATACCAATTCATAGATTAACTAAACGTTTAAATTTAAAACTTATAAAACAAACTGTACGACCCAAATAAAAACATGGTGTACCGTAATTGGTATGAATTAAACATATGTTAGTGTTAAGCAACTTGTTTAGTTAATTTCTTAAAAATTAAATGTGTGAGAATTTTGAGATTAAGGAGATACAAATAAGACTAGGAGCTAACGAGTGAATCAGGGAAAGAAAAAAAAATTTCAGATTGGTAAAATAAATGAAATAATGTTAAAAGACTAAACTAACCCTTCATACTAGCAAATCCACCATGCGACCAGTAGACTATGGATTGAGTGGTGAGCTTAGGAATCATCAACCCACCTACTGAAGAAGCATTGTAATCTACTACATTGATATTAACGGCTGAGAGAAACAATAGAAAGAAAACAAGAGCCACCGAAACTTCTTTGATCTTCAGTTATGAGTCTTTGCGAATGAGTGAGAGGGAGAGAGTATTCCTGATTTCTGTACAGCCACAAACGGTGAGTAAGGGTGTAAGAAAAAAAAAAGAAGAAGAAGAGAACTCAGGGCCTTTTAACGTGACGATCGGAAGGGGGAAGGAGCAGCCGGATGACTCCCCATTTCCACATTCTTTAGCTGACCAAAACTGAGAGCTAAGGTGAAGGTTAGGAAGGGAAGCTTTGGTAGTTTCATCACTGATTAGTTTCAGCCGAGAGGAAGGGTGAAAGCTGCTACAATTCTAGGAGGAACTGGAGCTAAGAGCAAACTGTCTCTAGTAAAATTTAACGGAGAAGGTGAGAATCATGTAATCATCCTTTTATTTCTGAGTGTAGCTGAAAATATGGGCTGCATGTTGGTTTTTTTTAGCCATGAATAATAAGGTTTGGCTGAAGGGAATTTTGTTAAGGAAGAAAAAAAAGGGGGAGCTGGACCAGAGATGAGGAACCGAGAGCTTGCATGTTTGTCTTGCAGCCTGTGATTTCGGTAAAGTGGAGAATAATGTTAGGAAATGCATGTGAAATGTTTACTATAAGTATTATGAGAACATTAGCTGAACAGGTTTGTGAAAAGCTAGAAATTTGGATGTGTAAAGGTTGGTTAAAACCTGCTGGAATTTTTCAGTCTCATCCGAGAGGGGGGAAATGCAGAGGTTTCTAGCTGTCTTCTTGAATTTTGGCCTTGATTTTTTATGCTAAGCTGTAATATATATATATTACATTAAAGCTTGGTCTGAACATGCATGAAAGATTTGAGCACAAACTAAAGAGATTATTAGAGAAAATTTGTGTTAAAAAGGATTGCTGCTAAATTCTGGAGTTATGCCGAGAGAGGGAGATTAGGAACTGGACCAGCGTTGCTTCTGATTTCCCTTGGCTGTAAACTTGTGATCCTGCTATGCTTCTGATTTCCCTTGGCTGTAAACTTGTGTCCCTGCTGATGGTACTCTGTAGTTGATAACCAACCATTGCATGAGGATTTTAATGAAGGAAGCTGATGAACTCTGTTGTGAGAGAAAGAGATAGCCGAGAGGGAGACATTAAACGTAGGATCAGTTTTTCTTTCAAACGTCAACTCTGTGAACTCTCTTACCTGACATTTGATGATACTCTGTAGTCTAATCAGTATATTAACTCAATGAATTGGGTTTAAACTGAATGAATTAGGGAGGAAAAGCTATGGAATGCGTAGTTCCTTACTTCACAGCCGAGTGAGAAGAAAAAATAGACTGATCAGTTTTCTTTCCCTCTAAGTGAGCTGAACAATCTTTTGTGCGCTGTAGAAGGCTCTTTTGTAGTTTAATAAACGTGGTTAACATGTCTAATTGGGCTAAAAACTTGGAAGGAGGAACTTGAGTGAAACGGCAAACATCGGGCCGATATATACACATAACTAAGGGATTGCTTAAAAGCTGTGATAGTTAAGACTGATTTGTGTGCATAGTTTGAACAAACCATTGGTTACAATTAAATGTTTCTTATTCTAATACATGTTAGATTAAATGTAAGTTAAGTAGCTGGTGACTTAATCAAGTGAAAAATGAAGTTATTGGATGAAAACTTGAAGTTTTGTTGCTGAATTTATGTAGATAGGTTGTATGGCAATGAGTTAAAACTTATTTGATATTTTAGCAACTCTAAAGTAATTTGTTATAGCCGTATTCATGAAGTGACTTCTAATCGCTTAAAAATTGGCTTTCTTAGTAATTCAAAGACTATAAATTGTGAGAGGTGAAGGTTGTGGACTAAGTTAGTTTACAAATAACTTAAAGTTTAGTTGAAAAAAAGGAGTGGAGTATCTATAAGCCATAATTAATATTGGATTGAATGAGTATACAAGTTAAACTTGAAGATAGATATGTTTCATGGTTTGAAAACGATAAAGTTAATAAGTTTCAAAAATAAAAGGATAAATGAATATTAAAAATGTTGAATTTATATAATAAGGTCAAACTTGATTTTAATAGTTTAAATAAGAAAGTAAGAATAATAAGTGATCACTTGCGAATTATAAAGCTACCATTGAATTATTAATTTGCTCAAGAAGTAGCTGTGAGCCAGGAAACAAACTCGAGGCTCGAGAGTAATTTACTTGGATAATTGGTGAGACATGTATACTCGCAGTTTGAGCACTTGACTAGTTTTCCTTCGAATTTTAGGTAAGATTCTTATACTGGATATTTAAGATTAGTTTGTAGCTGGCTAGTCACCTTTTGCATGTTGAGTTGAAGTAAAAATTGACGAAAATTATGGACAAAGCGCTATAAGTAAACTGTTATATTGCTGGAAATTGTATATGGTTGCTGGCCGAATCAATTGAGGTTTTTGAGTGAGAGTATTTTCTGGAATTATGTGTTATTTGTTTTGGTTTAGTTTGGACAGATTATGAGCTATATATTTAGTGTTTCAAGCAAATAAAAGATGGAGATTTGATGGACGTCTTGAATTGTCATTTCTGGAATTTTTCTTGGTTGTCGAACAAGAGAAAATCTAAATTTCTGGAGTGTTGATGAGTAAGCTAGCCATGGCTTTCCCTGTTGTTTTGGGTTGAATCTTTGGTTGAATTATAGTAGGAAGTGATTGGTTGTTGTCAAGAGCTAATGGTTGATGAAGCTCTTGGCCATTTGAGTAATTTTACAAGAGTTAATTTTTGGCGAATTTGTCCAAGTGGTTGGCTGAAATGTACTTGAAAGGTCCATGGTTTGTGATTTGGAACTATTTTGGATCCCTTGGACTTCCTTTGTTTAAATTTTGATTGAAATGGAACTTGTCGAGACCTAGGGCTAATGATTGATGAAGCTCTAGTGAAATTGATGTGTGAATTGTGATTTAGCTATATTGGCAACTTGGAATACAATGTGCAAATGAATTGGAATCGTGAAGTCCGTTTTGGTCTTTTGAATTAGAGTATTTTTAAATCAGGCTTTGTGGAAATATTTTGTCTTAATATCAGGTTATAGAAATTGAGTATAGTATGATAAAGCTAAAATTCAAGTATCGGGACTTTTAAAACCTTGCTTACTAGTTAATTCTTTTCTTTGCTTAAACTAGTTTTATTACTTTTAGGAAATAGTTGCATCAACTTCCAAATTTTAAGTTTTTTGTAAAATTATTTCTGGCTAGTTGTTTTTGAGAAAAATTGTTAAAAACATGAGATTTTTAATAATTTTAAAAAGAAAGACTTAGTAAACTTGTTCGGCAAGAAAACTTGTTTGAATTAAATTGGTTTTAGTTGTACCTCTAGAAAGAAAAGTAGCTTTACAGAAATCATACGAAATATTTTATTATTTTGCTAGCTTTAATTCTAAGAGATTTATTGATTTACTCCGAGTAAACAAATTAGTTTTATACCAGATAATCTTTTGTATATAAACCAAGGATTTGTTTAGTAAAACTTATAGTTTAAAACTTGGTTTTCTAGGGTTTAGCGAGGGCGTGGACTTCAATTCCCAGCTTGACTTTTGAGCTTCACTTTTGGTGAGTGTCCGTGCTTGTTCTATGATAAACGTATTAAAGTGCTTTTTTGACTTGTTACGTGATAATTGGAAAGTGGATTTCCTGATCCATCGAAGTGGGTAGTGTGTACTTTATCGCACTAGCCTTTCGAGTGGTGAATTATTTGAAATGTTTTCTTGAAGAATCCCTCGACTAGTTTATAATGTGACGTCGTTGGGTGAATCCCTCGACTAGTATATAATGTGACGTCGTTGGGTGAATCCCTCGACTAATTTACAAACAGGTATACTCAAGTAATACCAAACTCTTTCATGCGGTGTGCGGGCTCGGTAAGGGGTGTAAGTTGGTTGGAGCGTGTTAAGAAAAAAAAATAATGAATCTACATGGACTTTAGATAGTGAAAGTTGACGGAGGGTCAACTGCGGTTAATTTTGATCAAGTGCGGGAAAGATGGCTCCTGAGAGCCCCTGTATCCTACCCTGTGCTGTTATACGCTTTGCTACTTGTTGAATTTAAGTCTGGAGTTATTATTTGCTATTTGTTTTATATGATTGCATGTTTGGAACACCACTGAGCTTTAGCTCACCCCACGATATTTGTTTTCCTTAACAGGTTTTGGCATTCGGAAGGGTTGAAGTCTGCTTTTAGCTTTTGTAAATGTTATTTTGAATCGGACTATGTATCTTTTGTTTTGGGTTGTCACTTGAAGCTGGAAAAGTGCAAACCCTAAGTTTTGGCTTGTATGAATTTATTTGACCTTTATGAGTTTACTGTGGGGTTTGTAATATATATTTGTAGTTTTGTGTTGAACTGGTCGGAGTTATATTTAAGAGTGAACATTCAGATGTCCAATGGCAATGTTATCTCTGAAGTTAATGTGTTTTAGTATCCCGGTCGTTTAAAGGTTTGGCATGTTTGGAAGACGAATTTTGTCTTGGTTTAAGTTATACGTGGAAAGGATTTAGTCAGTTTTCTTGCGTGAGTCCTGGCAAGAGTTAGGCAGACGACCCGCCAACCCTCTGGTTCGCCTTAGGGAGAAGTGGGGCCGCCACAGGTGGTATCAGAGCTCTTATCGAGCTCGTGCCGGGAAAGGATTCTCGGACTGTAGGGATTGGCTTGTTAAGTGTGGAACAAAAGTCTATAGTTGGGGATATTAGATATGTATGTTGGGTAGGAATCTCAAATATAGGTAAGTTACTCTTGGGACTGGCCAGCCTGAGGTGTGAATTATCCTATTGTCAGATTCTTGTACCCGAATACCAGATATTTCATTCAATGGTGTATTTGCAAATTGGGAAGAATTTAGTATATTGCATTATGATGTGACTAGAAAGCATGATGAAATTTGGAAAAGTGAATCGAAAGGACCAAGTCTAGCTTTTGAAAGTTAAAGGTGAAGAGCCAATAGTGAGATCCTGAAGATTAGTGCCAATTCTGTATTTAAGATGAATAATTTTACTAGTCATTCAATGGTAAATGGAATATATGCCATCTCTTACCCAAAACATTGGTTTAGACATAGAATTTGAGTGAAATTAAGTAAGAGCTATGCAGTTGTGAATAGCTCTAAACCTTGAGGAGAGTTTTCAAGATTAAGGTGAGATCAGTTTGACGAGTTTGCCATGTGAGGTGAATTCTCGATGGCATTGTGGCTCCTTAAATTTTGTTGGAGGATTATTTGGGGCTATTGTATGAAATGTTTGAGATCATTTGGAATACTCAAGAGCCATTGATGTACATATGTAATGATCATACTCTTTGATTGGATATTAGACGTAGTAGATCTATAATTTACGAAGGGATTTTAATTAGTGTTACTAATGGGGTAATTGGATTAGTAAGTGCACTTGAACGATTGTCACCTTGACTATTTTGGGATGATTATACACGTCTATCAATGGATAAGATTAAGCCAAGACTCAGGTTAATGGTGCTTTAACTATTAAGGCAAGACTTAGATGGATGAAATAAGAAAATAAATTAATTCGCAGTGAAAAAAAAAGAGAGAGATGTAATATGTGGAGTAGGTGGTGATTATTAGGGCAATGATGTCATGGTGAATCGTTGCAGCTTATGAGTCTAAAGAAATATTTATCGTAACATGTTTGCAAGTTGTGGATATAACAATTATTGATAACAAGAAGTAGGAAAGGGTGAGAACATGAATAATATGTTAAAGTTAGTAAATTTGATCTATTTGTCAGCTCATACGTTAGAAGAAAGGACAGACTAATGATGAAGCCATGACTTGATAGATCTAGTGAATGGGATAATATTATTGGGATTTTTAAACAAAAAGAAAATAAACTGAACTTTTGTGAATAAAGGTAGGAATTTCAAGGATCTACCAGCTCTATTGTGGATAGAAACCAATAGGTTGGGATGATTAAGTTGGAACTTTGCCATGTTTGGATATAGAATGTACTTAAAAAGACTTGTTTGACTTCTTGTTAAAGTGTACTTGAGTTTGATATATGCTTTAATTGACTTTGTTCTGTGGTGTAATTAAATTGATCATGAATTTGCTTTGTATTAACGATATATATGGAGTGAAATTAACTGCAATTGTATGCATGCATAATTGGCTATTACATATTGTAAATCGACTCGTTGTGAGAAATATAGAGCTTAGGAAGCGATAATGTCAGGATTATAATGCTATCTTAGGTGAAGATTGTTTAATCGAGTATAACGCGTAGATAAATTGTAAATTAAAGTAGTTGAATTTGTATATACTTTGGGAAGTAGTCGATACAACACTTAAATTACGGAGGGAAAACACTAAGACCAAACTCCTTTGGTTAAGGTTTTGTGGTAAACATGAATGATTAGACGAAGTGATGTGGAAATGGAAGATAAAATACGAAAAGGATACCCGGAACTTTTTACGATTAAAAGTGTGAAATTTCGAGGACGAAATTTTCTTAAGGGGGGAAGGATGTGAGAACTCGAGAAAATCATGCGTGTGCTTTGCATTTATTTTATTTTATTTACCTTGAGATTAGAAATATTACATATAATGAATAAGTGGTTAAATTAAATGCCTAATTGAATTCTTATAAAAATTGAGAATTTAAAAATATCCTGATTTACTTAAGAATAACGGTGTAAGGGGAAGAGAGTGTGAGAGGTTGAAAATTTTATTCCTTATTTAAAATTTAATACATGTTCCATTTTCTGTTATTTATTACAATACATGTTTAAGGGGGGAAGTATGTGAAAGCCCTAGAAAATTTTTGTGTAAACCATGCATGTATTATTTCCAATTTCACCATTAGAATTATTATATACCAATTCATAGATTAACTAAACGTTTAAATTTAAAACTTATAAAACAAACTGTACGACCCAAATAAAAACATGGTGTACCGTAATTGGTATGAATTAAACATATGTTAGTGTTAAGCAACTTGTTTAGTTAATTTCTTAAAAATTAAATGTGTGAGAATTTTGAGATTAAGGAGATACAAATAAGACTAGGAGCTAACGAGTAAATCAGGGAAAGAAAAAAAAATTTCAGATTGGTAAAATAAATGAAATAATGTTAAAAGACTAAACTAACCCTTCATACTAGCAAATCCACCATGCGACCAGTAGACTATGGATTGAGTGGTGAGCTTAGGAATCATCAACCCACCTACTGAAGAAGCATTGTAATCTACTACATTGATATTAACGGCTGAGAGAAACAATAGAAAGAAAACAAGAGCCACCGAAACTTCTTTGATCTTCAGTTATGAGTCTTTGCGAATGAGTGAGAGGGAGAGAGTATTCCTGATTTCTGTACAGCCACAAACGGTGAGTAAGGGTGTAAGAAAAAAAAAAGAAGAAGAAGAGAACTCAGGGCCTTTTAACGTGACGATCGGAAGGGGGAAGGAGCAGCCGGATGACTCCCCATTTCCACATTCTTTAGCTGACCAAAACTGAGAGCTAAGGTGAAGGTTAGGAAGGGAAGCTTTGGTAGTTTCATCACTGATTAGTTTCAGCCGAGAGGAAGGGTGAAAGCTGCTACAATTCTAGGAGGAACTGGAGCTAAGAGCAAACTGTCTCTAGTAAAATTTAACGGAGAAGGTGAGAATCATGTAATCATCCTTTTATTTCTGAGTGTAGCTGAAAATATGGGCTGCATGTTGGTTTTTTTTAGCCATGAATAATAAGGTTTGGCTGAAGGGAATTTTGTTAAGGAAGAAAAAAAAGGGGGAGCTGGACCAGAGATGAGGAACCGAGAGCTTGCATGTTTGTCTTGCAGCCTGTGATTTCGGTAAAGTGGAGAATAATGTTAGGAAATGCATGTGAAATGTTTACTATAAGTATTATGAGAACATTAGCTGAACAGGTTTGTGAAAAGCTAGAAATTTGGATGTGTAAAGGTTGGTTAAAACCTGCTGGAATTTTTCAGTCTCATCCGAGAGGGGGGAAATGCAGAGGTTTCTAGCTGTCTTCTTGAATTTTGGCCTTGATTTTTTATGCTAAGCTGTAATATATATATATTACATTAAAGCTTGGTCTGAACATGCATGAAAGATTTGAGCACAAACTAAAGAGATTATTAGAGAAAATTTGTGTTAAAAAGGATTGCTGCTAAATTCTGGAGTTATGCCGAGAGAGGGAGATTAGGAACTGGACCAGCGTTGCTTCTGATTTCCCTTGGCTGTAAACTTGTGATCCTGCTATGCTTCTGATTTCCCTTGGCTGTAAACTTGTGTCCCTGCTGATGGTACTCTGTAGTTGATAACCAACCATTGCATGAGGATTTTAATGAAGGAAGCTGATGAACTCTGTTGTGAGAGAAAGAGATAGCCGAGAGGGAGACATTAAACGTAGGATCAGTTTTTCTTTCAAACGTCAACTCTGTGAACTCTCTTACCTGACATTTGATGATACTCTGTAGTCTAATCAGTATATTAACTCAATGAATTGGGTTTAAACTGAATGAATTAGGGAGGAAAAGCTATGGAATGCGTAGTTCCTTACTTCACAGCCGAGTGAGAAGAAAAAATAGACTGATCAGTTTTCTTTCCCTCTAAGTGAGCTGAACAATCTTTTGTGCGCTGTAGAAGGCTCTTTTGTAGTTTAATAAACGTGGTTAACATGTCTAATTGGGCTAAAAACTTGGAAGGAGGAACTTGAGTGAAACGGCAAACATCGGGCCGATATATACACATAACTAAGGGATTGCTTAAAAGCTGTGATAGTTAAGACTGATTTGTGTGCATAGTTTGAACAAACCATTGGTTACAATTAAATGTTTCTTATTCTAATACATGTTAGATTAAATGTAAGTTAAGTAGCTGGTGACTTAATCAAGTGAAAAATGAAGTTATTGGATGAAAACTTGAAGTTTTGTTGCTGAATTTATGTAGATAGGTTGTATGGCAATGAGTTAAAACTTATTTGATATTTTAGCAACTCTAAAGTAATTTGTTATAGCCGTATTCATGAAGTGACTTCTAATCGCTTAAAAATTGGCTTTCTTAGTAATTCAAAGACTATAAATTGTGAGAGGTGAAGGTTGTGGACTAAGTTAGTTTACAAATAACTTAAAGTTTAGTTGAAAAAAAGGAGTGGAGTATCTATAAGCCATAATTAATATTGGATTGAATGAGTATACAAGTTAAACTTGAAGATAGATATGTTTCATGGTTTGAAAACGATAAAGTTAATAAGTTTCAAAAATAAAAGGATAAATGAATATTAAAAATGTTGAATTTATATAATAAGGTCAAACTTGATTTTAATAGTTTAAATAAGAAAGTAAGAATAATAAGTGATCACTTGCGAATTATAAAGCTACCATTGAATTATTAATTTGCTCAAGAAGTAGCTGTGAGCCAGGAAACAAACTCGAGGCTCGAGAGTAATTTACTTGGATAATTGGTGAGACATGTATACTCGCAGTTTGAGCACTTGACTAGTTTTCCTTCGAATTTTAGGTAAGATTCTTATACTGGATATTTAAGATTAGTTTGTAGCTGGCTAGTCACCTTTTGCATGTTGAGTTGAAGTAAAAATTGACGAAAATTATGGACAAAGCGCTATAAGTAAACTGTTATATTGCTGGAAATTGTATATGGTTGCTGGCCGAATCAATTGAGGTTTTTGAGTGAGAGTATTTTCTGGAATTATGTGTTATTTGTTTTGGTTTAGTTTGGACAGATTATGAGCTATATATTTAGTGTTTCAAGCAAATAAAAGATGGAGATTTGATGGACGTCTTGAATTGTCATTTCTGGAATTTTTCTTGGTTGTCGAACAAGAGAAAATCTAAATTTCTGGAGTGTTGATGAGTAAGCTAGCCATGGCTTTCCCTGTTGTTTTGGGTTGAATCTTTGGTTGAATTATAGTAGGAAGTGATTGGTTGTTGTCAAGAGCTAATGGTTGATGAAGCTCTTGGCCATTTGAGTAATTTTACAAGAGTTAATTTTTGGCGAATTTGTCCAAGTGGTTGGCTGAAATGTACTTGAAAGGTCCATGGTTTGTGATTTGGAACTATTTTGGATCCCTTGGACTTCCTTTGTTTAAATTTTGATTGAAATGGAACTTGTCGAGACCTAGGGCTAATGATTGATGAAGCTCTAGTGAAATTGATGTGTGAATTGTGATTTAGCTATATTGGCAACTTGGAATACAATGTGCAAATGAATTGGAATCGTGAAGTCCGTTTTGGTCTTTTGAATTAGAGTATTTTTAAATCAAGCTTTGTGGAAATATTTTGTCTTAATATCAGGTTATAGAAATTGACTATAGTATGATAAAGCTAAAATTCAAGTATCGGGACTTTTCAAACCTTGCTAACTAGTTACTTCTTTTATTTGCTTAAACTAGTTTTATTACTATTAGGAAATAGTTGCATTAACTTCCAAATTTTAAGTTTTTCATAAAATTATTCCTGGCTAGTTGTTTTTGAGAAAAATTGTTAAAACATGAGATTTTTAATAATTTTAAAAAGAAAGACTTAGTAAACTTGTTCGGCAAGAAAACTTGTTTGAATTAAATTGGTTTTAGTTGTACCTCTAGAAAGAATAGTAGCTTTAAAGAAATCATACGAAATATTTTATTATTTTACTAGCTTTAATTCTAAGAGATTTATTGATTTACTCCGAGTAAACAAATTAGTTTTATACCAGATAATCTTTTGTATATAAACCAAGGGTTTGTTTAGTAAAACTTATAGTTTAAAACTTGGTTTTCTAGGGTTTAGCGAGGGCATGGACTTCGATTCCCAGCTTGACTTTTGAGCTTCACTTTTGGTGAGTGTCCGTGCTTGTTCGATGATAAACGTATTAAAGTGCTTTTTTGACTTGTTACGTGATAATTGGAAAGTAGATTTCCTGATCCATCGAAGTGGGTAGTGTGTACTTTATCGCACTAGCCTTTCGAGTGGTGAATTATTTGAAATGTTTTCTCGAAGAATCCCTCGACTAGTTTATAATGTGACGTCGTTGGGTGAATCCCTCGACTAGTATATAATGTGACGTCGTTGGGTGAATCCCTCGACTAGTTTATAATGTGACGTCGTGGGGTGAATCCCTCGACTAGTTTACAAACAGGTATACTCGAGTAATACCAAACTCTTTCGTGCGGTGTACGGGCTCGGTAGGGGGTGTAAATTGGTTGGAGCGTGTTAAGAAAAAAAATAATGAATCTACATGGACTTTAGATAGTGAAAGTTGATGGAGGGTCAACTGAAGTTAATTTTGATCAAGTGCGGGAAAGATGGCTCCTGAGAGCCCCTGTATCCTACCCTGTGCTGTTATACGCTTTCCTACTTGTTGAATTTAAGCCTGGAGTTATTATTTGCTATTTGTTTTATATGATTGCATGTTTGGGGCACCACTGAGCTTTAGCTCACCCCACGATATTTGTTTTCCTTAACAGGTTTTGGCATTCGGAAGGGTTGAAGTCTGCTTTTAGCTTTTGTAAATGTTATTTTGAATCGGACTATGTATCTTTTGTTTTGAGTTGTCACTTGAAGTTGGAAAAGTGCAAACCCTAAGTTTTGGCTTGTATGAATTTATTTGACCTTTATGAGTTTGCTGTGGGGTTTGTAATGTATATTTGTAGTTTTGTGTTGAACTGGTCGGAGTTGTATTTAAGAGTGAACGTTCAGATGTCCAATGGCAATGTTATCTCTGAAGTTAATGTGTTTTAGTATCCCGGTCATTTAAAGGTTTGGCATGTTCGGAAGACGAATTTTGTCTTGGTTTAAGTTATACGTGGACAGGATTTAGCCGGTTTTCTTGCATGAATCCTGGCGAGAGTTAGGCAGGCGACCCGCCAACCCTCTGGTTCGCCTTAGGGAGAAGTGGGGCCGCCACATTGGAGATTGCCAATGCAAAACAAAAGTTGTATAGATAAACTACACAAAAATCAATAAAACTATGCAATCTGAATCCCAATACCAAATAATCATCGTAGAGAATAACAAACTACCAAAACAATGATTGCGATAAAAGAAAGGCACATGACCTAGCTAAACATTTGCTATAATTCATCTCCGACATCTTTAAGTCAAATCTTCCTTTCCTCTCTCATTTTCTCAAATCTATCCCCCCTGCTAGAAATTTTATTTTATTTTTTAAAAAAGTCTTTATAAATTTCTTCTTTGACGATTTTCCTTCAAGCTTACCAGACTGTTTATATTGCTTGATCTTCTCATGTTTCCCTTGTGCATGATTTACCTTCCAACTTACCAGGCTATGAGTAAAGTCGTATACATACCTCTTCCCAGGAGGAGGACTATAAACGTAATCTTGTTTTGTTCGAATATTGTACTTGAAATCAGTGTAGTCACATCGCCGAAACCAGTAACAATCATTGCCAAATGAGCAAGGTAAAAGCGTGTGCACAGTCTTTGGGAATTCACCATAAAATGACAGCGGAATAACCACCTTCCGTTGGCTCCATGCTTCTCGTAATCTTCTAAAACCCAGGCATGAAGATCTTGTTCCTCCAGACTAACCAGACAGAATTTATCCACCCAGGCATTGCACCTAACATGCTTAAAACTCGGGAAGATATCTTGTGGGATCTTGATATGAGAAAAGTGCTCGCATTGTATCTCAAGATGAACTACTTCTGAAACTCCAAATCCAACATCATCAAAAAACCTGCAGACGTACCATTCTCAATCAATTTTCATGGCTATGGTCGGTGACTCTCCTTTTCCTCCGATGTTATAAAAGTGAGGACAATCGATGGCTCTCCATGTCAGATCATGGTTCAAAGACTCGGCCGAGACCGAGACAACTTGGCTGAGTCGTCATCGTCTCGGTACAGTTTGATACGATACTGTGACGAAACGATACCTAGATACTTGACTCGTCGAGAAATCGGCCGAGACGTCACTGCGACGGGTTGAAACGGCCGAGTCATACTGAGTCACTCCGAGTTATCCCGAGTCAAGTTGAATTCAACCAAAAACCTTTAGAAAAAAAGGAAAAAAAGGAAAAAAAGGAAAAAAAGGAAAAAAAGGAAAAAAAAGGATTAAAAAAAGGAAATCCGAGGACCTCTCTACCGCCTGTGTCAATCTCCTATCAAGTATGCTAGTACTGATACTCCTTCACACCAGGAAAGAGATGCGAGTGATGGGCACGTTATAAAAGACTTTGTGGGGCCTTCTTTAGATTAATCATAGTGGTTCCCTATTCTATTACTAGACATAATTGGGACAAGCTCATCCGAAATGCCAGACATAATTGGGAGAAGCACTAGGGCCACAGCTCAATTACATCGACTCTTGGAGTAAAAACTACAGCTAGATCCCAACACATGAAAAAGAGAAGTCAATATCGAAATCATTCATTGGAAAATAGAAACAAATTTGCCACAGTACTGATCACGTGAAAAGATGCGTTTATATTATTCCAACTTGGTTCAAGTATATGTACCTTCACTTTACTTTTCTTTTCTTAGCACTGTCTGATTCTCTAAGCTCTTTTGCTTTGTTTTCGAACTTTCAGGCGAATTTGGTTCTTTTATGTTAGCTCTAAATAAGAAGACATATAAGCAGGCAGGAGTAAGCACCGCGGGAAATCCTCCGAACAGCTACAAAGAACCTGGGATTGGTTGGATGACCGGTTATCTCTGTGCAATTAGTTTCATTGGTCTTTTTGTGTTGATTCCACTCCGAAAGGTACATGTTCACGAATGCATATGAGATTTGTCTTTATTGTTGGTTTTGTTCATTTTCCTATATCTTTTGTTCATCAGATATGTTGCAATTTGTTAAGTTTAACATCTTTTTTGGTCAAGTTTCGCTCTATTTTTTGAGGGAGAAATTTGCAAAGTTGCATTCATATCTGTGATTTGGATCCTACTCTTTAATTAGCTACACTATAATAAATGGATACTTCCAAAGATTCCAGACTTTCTGCAAAACATTGATATACTGGTATATGTGTATCTGATATAGCAGCATGACCAAATGATGGAATTTATTTCTTAAAGTTTTCTATACTTATTAGTAGGTATGAATTAGAAACACATTTGGATTAATTAAAGCCCTTATGTAATAGGCCAAGGTTGGATTAATTATGATTGTGTCCAAAATAAAATTTAGAAATTTAGATTTATTTAGCTAATTTGTGTTGTTGAAATTTATTTTGGGCTGAACATAAGTTTAACACTTATCTCACATATAATTCAAAGTACATAATAAATTAGTTCAAATTCATTTGATATTTAGTGAAAATATTAATATAATTGTTAGATCTTTTAATATAAAATTTTCTAAAATGAAGTAATAGTTTTAATAAATATTTAAAATTTTGAAGTTCTTTTAATAAATGAAAAATGATCATTGTTGCAAGTTTACATTATAGATTAGATGTTTAACTTACTAATATAATAGAAATAAATTATTACTATTATAAAATGTCAGAAACTACTTCTTGTATTTTTTTCATATATCTTTAATTATTTTGTGATGTATTACTCATTTATATTGATACGTGTAATAGTTACAATGACGAGCAAGGATATTGGTTGGGAACATAGTAAACCCGTGGGTGGGAATAGAAAAATTGTGAGATGCAATTATTGTGGAAAAGTAATGCATGGTGGCATTACAAGTGTTTATCTCAATTCATATCTTTTGATGATTACAAAACAAATGGATGTTACTAATAATTTTTGTAGAAGACCCTTTTCAGAAATGACACTAAACAGGTCTGTGGACTTAAAGCAAAAAGGAAGATCAAAAAGGATGAAATGTGCTGAGGAAGTAGTCGGACGCACAAAAGGAGAGTATCGGACGTCCGACATCATTTGAGCATCTTCGGACGTGTGAAGAACTCGGACTCGAACGTCCGAAGAAGACAAGCCAGGGTTTCTACAATTACTGATCGGACACTTAACAACTGAGTATCGGACGTCCGACAAGCGTTGCTGCACTTCGGACGCAACACATTGAACGCATCGGCCGTCCGAAGGAATTGAAGAGGAAATTCCAAGTGTGCATCTTACTCTCGGACGCATGGTGATAGGGGATCGGACGTCCTAAGAGATTCAAGAAAACTTCCAGAACTCATTGATCTCGTTCGGACGCATAAAAACTGACTATCGGACGTCCGACAGCACCAACGGCTAGTTGACTCTTCAGTCGCCTTCTACCCGTTGACAGCATTAATTGAAGAATTTTCTGGTCTCCTATAAAAAGAACAAAGTCAACCACCTCAGAATAACTTTGCACATCAAGTCTACATCAGATAGTGAGTGATTCAAGTGTTAGAATACTACAAAGGAACATTTGTACTCTTTGCTTGTGCAATTTTCTTGTAGCTTTTCAAGTGTGACTCAGCTTCTTCAATAGTGTAGCATTGTGAGGGTTTTCAGAGTGTGTAAAACTTCCTTACTTGACCAAGTGTGGTTTGGGGCAAGAAGGAAGTGATCCTTCCTTTGTACACAAGAAATTGGTTGCAAGATTGTTCAACTTGAAGTAGCTGATTATATAAAGTATTGTTCAAACTCAAGTGGAGTTTGAAGTCTGGTTTGTTTTTCTACTTTCATTTACAGCTTTACTATATAATCTGCTCACATTCTCATCTCACGAACATCTGTATTTTCTTGTAATCTGATCCATTGAGTGGTCTTTGAGAAAAGCAGGATAGGCTTGAAAAAATAGTGACCTATATCTCAGCTGGTTTTTTGAAAACCTAATTCACCCCCCCTCTTAGGTTGTCTTCGATCCTTACAACAAGGTTGAAAGAACATGTCAGTCATGTCACGGCACAAGTTGAACCTTGTCCAAGGGCCTCAAGAGAAGTTAGAGATGTAATGAAAATGCATCTAAAGGCTGGTAAGATTCAAAGAGCTACAATAAAACAGAAAAAAGAAGAAACATTGAACTCTCTCCAACAAGAAAATATGTATAGTAATTTCAGCATGGTTGGCGACGAGGAAGACAAAGACATTTTTTAAATTGATGAAGAAAGTAGGATGGCATTGGAAAAAAAACAGATAAAGCAAGCAATTAGAGAGAGCCAATACTTGCAATTTTTAGACGAACAACGAAGGCATTCAGTATCTGAGAGTCGACCTTCTGTGTTTATGTCAAGTATCATTTGTAAACTAAAATATTAAAATAATTTTGATATCATTTTATTAAATATAATTAAATAAAGTTGTAATTTATTCATTCATTTTTTATTTGTTAAACACTGTGAATTTTAGGGAATATAGGTGCTGGTACTTCAAAACCAACGACTTCTGAAAATAAAAAAGGATTGTCACGTAAATTCAGTGTCAGACAAGTGGATGAAATGACAAGCAGAGGAATTGACTCACATATGTTTCCTTCAAAACAAAAATTAGTCAAATCAATGTTTGTGACGGAAAATATAAAAAGAGTTGGTAAGGCAGTTTCAAAGTTTTTTCATTTCAATGCTATACCATTTCATGCACCTGACAATCCTTATTATCAATCGATGATTGATGAAATTGCCAAAGTTGGTTCTGGTATTAAAGGCCCTTCAACTTATCAAATTGGAAATGAATATTTAGATGAAGAATTTGAAGAACTTGAGAAATATCTTGGAGATATTTATGATAAATTTTCAACTTTTGGTTGTACACTTATGTGTGATGGGTGGAGCACTCGTACAAAACATCCAATAATAAATTTTATGGTATACTGTGATAGGCACATGATATACCATGGTTTAGTTAATTGTACCAATGTCAAGAAAACTGCTGAATATATTTTCAAGTTAATGGATGAGGTAGTAGAGGTTGTGGGAGAAAAAAATGTTGTGCAAGATGTGACAGATAGTAAATCTAGTATGAAAGCAGCTGGACAACTGTTGATGAAAAAAAGAAAAAATCTATTATGGTCACCTTGCGTTGCTCATTGTATAGATTTGATGTTGGAGGATATTGGCAAAATAGATAATGTAAAAGAAACTATTGCTCAGAGGAAGAAGATAACAAGTTTCATATATAACAGCGACAAAGTAATGAATTTGATGAAGACATATACAAGAAAAGGGGAACTGCTACGTCCAGGTATCACTAGATTTGCAACTGAATTCATTTCTATGGAAAGTCTTCTTTGGCATTCTACAGAACTGAAAAAATGTGCACCTCAGATGAATGGGCAGAGTTCAATAACACTACCAAGAGACAGGCAGAAGCTATAAAAGTAGCTGAGTTGATATTGTCAGAGAAGTTTTGGAAAAAAGTTAGAAATGTGTGTGCAATAATGGAGCCTCTGGTCAAAGTTTTAAAAACTATTGATCAAGATAATAAGCCAACATTGCCAATTATTTATGAGGCAATGGATAGAGCAAAAATGGTTATTCAAAAGTCTGTGAAATCTTGAAAAACGATTTTGGAAGTGATTGATAATAGATGGTACAATCAACTTCGTTGTGATTTACATGTGGTAGGTAATTTAAAATATTACATCCAATTTAAATATGTAATATATATGTATTTATTTATTTTCTAATTTTGTTATTTTATTGTATTCAGTATATTTTTTAAACCCGGTCCTTCAATATTCTCGAACTTGTGAGTTTAATCTGGATGAAGTTCGAAAAGGGTTGAAGAAAGTCATTGCAAAGTTGGAGCCAAATTTAGATGTACAAGTTGATTCAATAAATGAGGTATTCTTTTGATTATTTTATTTATTTATATTAATGAAAAAATTTAAAAATTTTAACACTTGTGTATATATTATTTTTGTGGATCAAATTTTTGTAGACAAAAAAGGAGGATTTGGAAGTGCTATTGCAGCAAGAGCGTTACCAAAATCTTTACCAGGTTTCAACTTAATTCATACTTATATAAACATCTAAACCATATTAATGAAGTTAATATTTTTATAATTTTAAAATAATAATAATAAATTATTATTATTACTACTTTGTTTGGTTAGGTGAATGGTGGCTTAACTATGGTGAAAATGAGCCAAATTTAAGGAATATTGCAGTGAAAATATTGAGTCAAACCTACACATTGTCTGGTTGCGAGCGAAATTGGAGTACATGGTCATTAATTCATACAAAACTACGTAACCGTTTGGCAGTTAAAAAATTGCATAAATTAGTTTTTGTGCATTACAATATGCGATTAAAGGTGAAAAATTTGATGCATCAAAGAGATACTAATGATTTCTACAACCCAATTGACTTGAATCACATTTTTCACCAAGATGATATATTGGATAATTGGATAAGAGAAAATGAAGAACCCACATTGCCTGAAGATAATCTGGATTGGTTGGATAAGGGCATTCATCAAACTAAATCAGAAAGTAGTGAATATCAAGAACATGACAATGATGGTTTTGGTGATACATTGTCCCAATATATTACCAAAAAAAAAATAAGAAAGGTCTTGCTGAATCCTCAAGTAGGAAACAAAAAAGTATGACTAAACAAATCAGTAAGCATACTATTCCATCATCTTCAAATAAAAGTGACAGTAGTAATGATGATGATGACAATGGTGACAATGGAGATGGAGGGAACAATTCTTTCAAACATAGTGCTGGATACAATCAAGGTAGCCAACAAACAGGAGGTATGTCATGGGCTCAAGGACAAGATAATTATTATGCCACTCAAGATACTGATCATAGCTATCGTCCTGGTATAGAAGCACAACATCAATTCCTCAATAATTTAACTCAATTTTCAAGTGAGGATACTTTCTCTTACCATTCATGGTCACAAAGATATAGAGGAGTTAATGATCAGATGCAAAATTTGGGTATATACCCAACCTATGAGCATGAATCTAGTCAAAACTGCAGTACTAGCTAATTGGGATATGACTATAACCAATCATATGGAATCACTCCTGATTATTACAGTGGATATTGGCCATTTGATGGATCTGGACAGGTCGAAAGGCCTACTAGCATTCATGGTAGTGGATACTATAAAAAAGAAATAGATAAATCTCATGATGGTTCTTCTTTTGATTCCAATAACATTGGGTTTTATGGTCATGATTCTACTGCATCATATGGTACTAGCGATAGTGTTAACTATCGAGGGTTTGAATACTATCATCATACTCAACAATTCATCTCCAATCCAGAAGTTCTTCCGTCTAATGATTATGGAACATCTAGTCAATCTTCACATCCAGTAAATACACCAGATAACTCTTATACACTACTTACTCAAGGTCCTATGCCACTTCCACATCTGTTTTACCATTCATCGAGAAATGAGGGTGATTTTGAACCACATCATCATTCTACTTAGTATTAATAGGTACAATAATATAAAGTACTAGTATATCTTTTTACATATTTGCCTTTTATTTAATATGATTTCTTTTTATTTATGGCAGGAGATTGATCAAAATATTCCAACTTTATGCTATAAATAAATCTTTAGTTTGTATTGTTAATGGTTGTTATTACTTTTGCAATTATTAGTTTTAAAATTGTGGTCTATGTTATTTTGATTTTATTTGTGATGCCATTGTCTTAAATAATTAAAAGTACTTATTGTGTTTAATATGCATAAAAATAGTACATTTTACAAATTTTCTTTTGCTATTTTTTATTATTTTTGTTTAGCATACTTTTTTTATATTATTAACAATTTTTAGAATATTAAATGTTTTAAAATTTGCGTCTCACCAAAACCGCGACCGATATGCCGACACCGATGTGGTACATTCCGGGCTGCGACCGCGACTTTGAACCATGCAGCGAGATCAGTGCCGACTGTTAGGACTTGACAGCCTCCATCTTATGTTCCTTCCTTACAATAGACATTAGCAAACTCTCAAGCCTTTTTGGATTTGGATTTTGAGAGTTATTAATCCCACTCATCTTTGGCAACTCTACTTTTCGATTTGGACCTTCCTCTTCTCCCCTTTGATTGGCTTTGTTGACGACCTCTTGCCACTAACGCTTCATCTGCTGCAGCTACTTTCTTTTTCATTTTATCCTGCTTTCTCAATTCACGACTATACAAAGCAGAACATACAGCATCTAAAGACACATTTTCCTTCCCATGAAGTAACGTAGTTTCCAAATGTTCAAATTCATCAGGAAGGGATGATAACAACATCAAAGCCAAATCTTCATCTTCAAAATTTACATCTAAATTAAACAGGTCTGCTACTAATTGATTAAACATAGTGATGTGTTCATTCATAGTAGTACCTGGTTGGTAATCGAAACGGAACAATCTTTTCTTCATTAGGAGTTTATTCTGACCACTCTTCTTCAGAAATTTCCCCTCCAATGCCCTCCACAATTTCCATGCAGAAGTCTCGTTCTTGAAAGTATATTTTTGCTCTTTGGACAAACACGATCGAATAGTTCCGCATGCCAACCGATTTATGGTACTCCACTCCTTCTCTTCTATGTCATCTGGTTTCTTTTCTTCAATGGCAATGTCAAGACCCTGTTGGAAAAGGGAGTCCATGACTTCGCCTTGCCATATGCCGAAATGGCCAGTACCGTCAAATGTCTCCACCGCCACCTTTAAGCTTGACATTGGAATTCTCGACCATGTGGACGAGGAAGCCGATGCCCCAGATACAATTCTTGACGTGGAATTGTCAGATGCCATTACAGACTCAAATGATAGTATTCAATATAACAAACTACAGACAAGCCAAAGGACGAACCTTCGGCTCTGATACCACTTGTTGGGGAAATCGGGTAATTTCCCACTCAAAAATACAACTAGTGATTAAACCGATTCAATAATTCCCAGGAAAGATCGTCGAAACAATCTCCTTAGACAGAATTACCATTCCAAGTAAATTCCCAGGAAAGGCTGGAGGGGTCACAAGCGGTCCCACTTAAAACCCAGTCTCCTAGACAGAACTTACGTGCACGGTGTATTATCACAACTATACCCATGTATACATAAATAATACGTACACACGAATAAGAAAAATACACCCAAATGAACCGTATAAAACACTACAAATATACCCGATAAATATAGACAAATATATTGAATACTATACTACAATAGAAAAGAAACTAATAAATAAATGCGGAACAAATAAAAGAGATAAGGAAAGAACGCACCCGAAAAATTGATAACGGAGTTCGGCCAATTTTGCCTACTCTCCGAGCACCACTCAAGCAGCCCACTTTTATAAATTTTTGGGAGAAGAAAGACTTACAAAAGAATTACAAAATCCTTTTTGGTGTAATTCTTTTGTTTTCTTTTTCTTTTGGTACATCTTGGATTGATTTGCTTGAGAGTTATTTATAACTCTCAAGCCTTACATCTCCAACTACTATCACCGATGTGGGATTAATATTTCTGCCACCAAAATCCACAATTGTGAGCTGTGGAGAAATTGTCAAAGTCCACAATTGTGGCTTTGATTCAACAAGAATGAAAATACTTTGAGTTCCTATCCCCATCCTTTAACCACTTAATCCTAGCTTTCTGTTGCCAAAACATATGCTCAACTCCATGAGAATGCCTTAGCTGATCCTGTGCTTCATGTAACTCAACTAAATTGGCCTCAGAGGGGTCAACATCATAACTCAACTCTGCATTAAAAGCACGGTGTTCCGCTACCTTCACAGATTCAAAGATATCACCAAACACCTCGCGGGACCAAGTTCGTAACGCTGCCTTTACACTCCAAAGTTTTACTGCAAGGACCTTTAACAGTGGGCCTGAAAAACTCCCATTCCATTGACACCTAACAACATCTAACATCTCTGGCTTAGATGTCCAGAAATTTAGAAAACGAAATGGCTTAGGCTTGTTATCCAATTTTGTTAAAGCCGACAAAAGCAATAGAGCATGATCCGAGGGGTCTCTGCACAAATGTTGAACGCCAAAGTTCAAACCCAAACTTGAGGCAACCTGATTCATAAGCAACTTGTCTAATCTCTTCCATATATGCGCCCTACCATGCCTATTATTGCACCATGTAAAAACAGACCCCGAGTACCCCACATCAAAAATCCCAGCCTGAGACATAAAGTCCAAAAAATCCCAACCTTTCTCTGGTCTAAACGGCACCCCACCCCTTTTCTCCTCTTCTGAGAGAATAACGTTAAAATCCCCCACAATAAACCAAGCAGACTGAGTCAATTTGTCCACAAGAAGGCTATTCCATAATTCTACTCGTTCAAGGGCCGTGCACTTAGCGTGAACAAATAAAACGATGATAGGTAACTCAAATAATGTGAAATTAACTTGTAAGGACAAATGCTAACAAGATTCTCCAACTAGACTACGAATAATAGAAGATTTATAAAAAACCCAAATGTCACCTACAGTATTAAAGGCTGCGTGATCCATATTAAGTCTCATCCTGATCGAATGGATCTCTGCAACTTGAATTTTCGGTTCACAAATAGCAACCAATTGAATGGAGTGGTGGTTTACCAAATATTTCAATCTACGAAAATTTGGGGCGCTAGACATAATATTCCAAAACAGAAAATTAATCATTGAGACAAAGCAGAAAAAGAGTTTGAGGAAGCCTTAGCTTTCGATCGCAACGAACGATCAAATTTAAATTTAGCCCGAACTCCTCTCTGCTTGCCCTGCGACACCACATGAAAACCTTCCTTATGTTGGAACTTATCATTGACTTGTTGAATGATTGGATCGGGATTAAAAATATCAGCAATCGCAGATGAGCTTGTAACCTGCAAATCTTCCACCGCACCATGAGGAGATATATCTCCATCCACCTCATCTTCCCCCTCCCCCAAAACTAATGCAAAATCGCCACTGATTAGCCCCTCATCTACTCCACTTGGGACAAAAGCCTGCTGCTTCAAACGCTGTTCAGGTTCCTCTGCAGGACTGGTCTCATTATTCCTACCATTATTCCTACCAACCAGTAGCGCCTCCATCAGTGCAAATTTTAGGACCGTCTCCATCAGTAGCGCCTTCTCGATCAAGATCCAAGACTTTGGGACCTACCGAAATCCCCTCCTTCTCAACAACATCCACCTCATCCTCCCTAGAACTATCCACCTTATCAATGATGTTTTGATCCACTCCTTTCCCAGGCTGATCATCCTTCCTACCGACAGAGTCCAGGACAGGCAAAGACCGAGGTTGAGAGCTCATATTGCCTTCATTTTTCTTGGAAATTAACGGCCTCTCAATTCTGAGATTCGGATAAAGCACATGATAGTCATCCTGGATATGTCCCTGCTTAAAGCAATGGGAACAATGCTTAGGAGTAAAAGCTTGCCAAAAACCCTCATGATCACCATTACCAATCCACACTCTGGGAGTAAGTGGTTTTAACAAATCTATTTCTACACAGACCCTAGCAACGCTCGGCCTTGAAGCCGCCATGGTTGCAGTATCAACAAACAATGGGCTCCCCAACACGCCCACAATCTGAAATAAGCATTCATTGTTAAAGTAATGCAACGGCAGCTTTGGTAATTTAAACCAAAATGGAGCCACGGAAGGCTCCTTGTCCACATGGAATGTAGGAGACCATTTAAAGACACGCATTGGAGAGCCATAAACATACCATATACCTCTAGCCCAAATCCGATGGAAATCCGCCTCATCCCCCAAGGTAATTACCGCATATCTGGAATCTAACAAACCCACCTTAGCAGCCTCTTTAAGATCGAGTGATAGAAAGAATTTTCTAAGATCCTCCATAGAAGGACGACCCTTACAAAATTTACCCACCAAAGCAAATTTGTATGGGGCAGCAAGCGTGGCCAGACCAGATTGAGAAAAAAGAATAGCAGGTTCCCCACAATGAGTTGAAGACA
Organism: Coffea eugenioides; assembly: GCF_003713205.1. Taxonomy (NCBI): domain Eukaryota; kingdom Viridiplantae; phylum Streptophyta; class Magnoliopsida; order Gentianales; family Rubiaceae; genus Coffea; species Coffea eugenioides. The sequence continues at coordinate 3,546,122 of NC_040045.1, forward strand.
CCACCTTGACAGTCAAAGTTGGTTGAGAAGCGGTATTACAAAACAGTTCAGAAAATGTTTTCTTTTGGAATGTGGGAGAAGGAAGAGGATGTCCTCCAACCTGGGGCTGGAGGACAGCCTGATTAGCCATCGATGGCTAGTTGCTAGTCAATATTAAAGAAAGCTGCTTGAATATGGAATCCAAAGGAAAAAGTACCTAATATGGAATCCAAGAAAGTGCTTGCTAAAAAGGCATTTGAAGGTGCTTGATCCTCCTAGATCTTAATTGTCTGCTGGTTTAATTGGTAATATGTTAGTGTTTAAAACCAGTATATTGCTAATATTTTCTTCAACAAATATCTTATTTTAATTTTGTTTATTCCTTGGACTCCAATAACTAACGATGGTAAGGGATCATAGAGACATGCATAATGAAAATTTTAAAATTTTTTATTCCTTTAATAAATCATCCTTTAATTAACTCGATGAGACATAGAGTTAGTTTAAAAAGATTAACTCAATTCATCAAGAACTTTTCAAACCAGTGGAGAGTTTACTCAATTCATCAAGTTCTTGTTTAGTGTTTAGGTAAGGATATGATAGGAATTTAAATTATGTGCTTTCTTTCAAATTCTTTCAGATTACATAGAGTAACACGTGGATATCATATAAAATATAGAGAGATTAACTTGCAAAATTTGGAGTTGTGACCGTATGGTGCGCAAATTCTTTAGAACTAGTATATTGAACTTCTTTTGCCACAATAACACTGATACGATCTCCATTGTAAGACGAAGCTCGTGACCAACAAACTTGGATGATGATGGTGATATTCAAGTTTAGGCAGCAAAAAACCTACAATCCAATCTAACCCTTAAGGTGCCAAGTTCTTGATATTATCTCAACCGACAACCTAACGAATTAGTAAATCAAGGTTTGGTAGAAGGCGTCACAAACAACTGCGATTCTTATTTGATAAGTCAAAATGAACATTTAGAATTCTTCTGAGATGTTCAAAAGTAGCTACAAAGAGTTAAGAGAGTAACTCTCACACAACTTTATTAATGAAATAACATTGCCTTTTTATAGGGCTACAAAGACACAAATCCAAATCAAAATAGAATGAACCATGCAAACTAGAAAGCTTCGAAGTGGACAAAGTGAGCAATAGAAAACCAGATTTTGGAGGCTAGAATAAGCTTAAATAGCCATGAATTTCAGCAGGTAAGAAGCCTTCAAAAACCGTAGCAACAAGCACTAGTGGTGGCATCAAATTCGAATGCATTTCATGAGGCAAATCTAGAAATGAATGGACAGCTTTGGTACAAGATATAAGTGTAGGAACCCCTGTTGAAAGTCATTATTCTCCTCAACAAGTAAGGCATCCACGTGATAGAAGGATTTCATTAGTTGAGAAAGGAAAGATTTGATGCTCAAGACATAAACTCCTTGGACGCACACGAACTTTTCAATAGATTTAGGAATGGAACACGCCATGTTCAATTCAATCTTCCTGTGCTTCACCTACATAAAACAAGAGGTACTAAACAAAACAAAGTTAAAGTTGCTAGTAAAGTCATAATCTCTGACACTAACTTCCTTAGATGTTACAATCATTTTCCTAATCTCATGCTCAACTACAACTTCACTCTCTAAAGCACGTCCCTTTATTATTTCTCTTGACTCAACACTCACTTTTTCTTCCATGCACTCCTCGAAATTTACCTCATGCTCACTGTCAAGTGTTACTTCACACTTCTCACACAACTCCTCCCCACCCAGCACTTGATTAATTAGTAGATAGGATGTGAAGCTCTTTTTGAACATATGTGATGCATGGAGACCCTTTCCTAACAACAGCCTCAACAAAGTCTTCCTTAGGAGATGCTTGAATAGTGCATACAAGTTCCTCCTTCATTTGCTTTTCTCGAAGAAAACGTTGGTAAGTCTCTCCCAATGACTCCTCCTTGAGCGTAAGGAACTCATCCTTTGGTGGTGGAGTATGGTAACTTGATTGCACAAAACCTCTTCTCCAGAAAGGTTCATTCTCAATCTGATCAATCCGTCTAATCATAGCCTTAACTTTTTGATCCACAATACATCCCAATCCTTCCACTAATGATTCTACATAAAGCTCATAATTGAAAACTCGAGAGCTTTCTTCACCTCCGTTAGACATTTTGAAGTTAAACCTGCAAAAGTGTTAGCAAAAGTTAAACCTACAATCTCCGGTGTTAGTTAACTCGAGAGCTTTCTTAAAATTTCTGTTGTTCCGGATCATTCTTTCAGGGATTTTATAGTAAATGGGAATTGGGATTTACAAATGCTGTGGATTTACAAATGCTGTCTCAAGTTTTTCCACCGGAGATTGTCTCTTCTATTTCACAACAGCCAGTTCCAGACGATAGCCGTGCGGATGTGGTTGTTTGGATGCCAATGAAATCTGAAAAATTTTCATTATCATTAGCATTTCAAGAGGTTAAGCAGGCTCATAACTCTTCCTTTGTTTTTTCCAATATTTGGCATTCTCGCATTCTGTTAAAAGTATCAAGCAAATTATTCACTCCAAAGATGAATTGAAGAGAACAGAAATATCTTGTATCAATTGAAAATGAAATTGGGTCCCACAATTTCCAAAAAGTTTGGGTGCCATTTCAGCAAATTTTTAAAAAGTCAATTTTGATCATCCAAACAAGGTTCAAGTTTTGCTTGTATTTTCATTTTCCTTTTTCAAGCCTAGAACGTCATTGATTTGCTAATGTAATTAAGTTGCTGGTGTGGCTTAATCTTCACCGTTGATAAGTTCACTTTTAATCTTGACCATGAAATTGCTTCAAATGGAACCTGTGAAGCCCTGCTCACATGCAATTTTGTAGTGTTGGAGTTGGGCTACAACTTAGAACTACTCAAAATTGCAACAGCATGGAGACGAAATTTGCTGAAGATTACACTGGGGTTATTATTCTCGGATCTTAAATACGATATATATGGTTCTAGTAATGTAACTGGGTTTGCTTAATCTCACGCCTTAACGGAGAGATAAAAGTTTCAGTTTTTTTAAAAAAATATATAAAAAGAATAAAAAGGCAGTTTAACATTTTTAATATTTTCATTTTTTTTTTGCATTGACAATAACATTTTTATAACCTACTTTATAATTAGCCTATTTTAGGGCGAAGGAGAACCTAACTGACGGAAACCATATCAAAGGAAGCTACTGGAAGTAGCATGCTGTTTTTTTGTGGCTTTGGTGGGAGGTAAGGTTTGATCCTTTGACCTCCCGCCTCCACCAAAACTTGATCAACGGCTCAAGCAAACGGCTCAAGCAGCTATTGACTTTTTTTAATATTTTAGTTTAAGCCTGTAACTTTCAAGGTAGCACTGAAATTCAAATTTTAACAAATCATTGGCTGATTTAGTAATTCCTCAGCTTTGTAGAAAAACAACTTCATTTGTCATTCTTATACATTTCCTTATATATCCGATTTGCAATCGTCAGTCAGCCCTTTGCATCTAACGACGCAGTTAGGCCAATCAATTTGCTTGCCTGGATGCTTCCAATTGAAACTCCCATTGCCAAACCTTAACCAAGTTTTTTCCATCAACTAGGACTGATTTTTGTGGTATAGGAGACTGTAAAACGCTAACAAATTAAAACATGTAATATTAGCCACGTCAATAAATCTACATTGCAAGTCCAATTAATCTTCAACAGAAAAGAAAGAAAAAACAAAATTAAGAACATCTACTCCATTTTAGTAGGGAGCATTTAAAACAGGTTTCCAGTCAATTTCTATAAATAAACATATAGGTCCTTACATTAATGTTGGATTGTAAAGAAATTACAAAAAGGAATGAAGATTATTTTCAAACCGTCACTATGCCACAAATTTGACATTAAGGGGGTGAAGCAACCAAATTCCAGTTCATGTGGTGGAGGTGTAGCAGCAGCAGTAGTTATTAATTGCAGACAATCTCCTTCTTTTTCCCTTTTCGTTTAGCATCTAACGTTGTTGACTTCGAGTGACTAAATCTGAAAAGGGATTAATACGTAGGTAGAGTATTTTCCAGTTGATGCAGTGTATCACATTGAGCTTCTCTTGGATCAAAGACGCGGTTTCTAAAATCAGAATTTTGCCTTTTCGAAGGAGTTTTCTGGTTATCTTCTCTCTTTTGTTCATTTCAATTATTTGTACTGCTAAATTATCTAAATGTTCCAAAAGTATCCTTCACTGATCGGCAAAAGATGTAAAATTTGGTGGCGTGGTCTCAAAAGTCCTACATCGAAAAAGGAAAAATAGTTTGGAGAATAAATTGGTTTGAAAAATCATAAAGAACAAAATTGGTTTTAGTATAAAAGTTTGGGGATAAAAATGATGAATTTTTCAAAAGTCAAAGACAAAGAAAAATAAATGGGTAGAATTTACTGTACCATTCAAAACCAAAAGGATCAAACGGTCAGCATAAAACCGAAGCATCCTAGACTTGCGTGAAATGGCGGAGTTGCCCGGCACTCAAGCCTAGAATACTGTCTTTTAACACTGAACCCATTGACATTTTCTTCGCTAGGGACATTAGAATACTTTTTATCATATTAACAACTTTACAAGGGCAAAAAGAGACGAACATCATAACACGTATTTTGGGAACTCTACTTACAATGAAGCTCAGGTGTCAAACATACTTCATAATTTGTTCATGAGATTAAATTTTAACTGGGGCTTTTTTACGTTGGTGTTATGGGGGGGGAGGGGGGAGGGGGGATGCCGATCCAATTAACAGCCCTAATTGAATTTATACAAGAACATGTCAATATGTGGTTGTAGCATTTTTCTCAAAATGTAGAAGTGCATCTAGTAAGTGTACCTTTAGAAATTTTACACACACACACACATATATATATATATATACACAATTAGCACTCTTATTTTACATGGGAGAAACTCAACTGAGTTGTATAAAGGCCTAGAGGGAAGACTGGGCCATTTATGCCAAAAGAATGTGTTGGCACATTTTTTGGATTTTGTTTAATTCCAAGGAGTGAGATTTTAATCTCTAACTCACAGTCCAAATAGGGATTTTGAACCCCTTTTGGTGACCAACTTGTCTAAGATAAGTTGATTAGAAAAATTATATATAAGTAAACAAACTAAATTGGAATTTGAGAAATTCTAGGAGACTTATTCTAAGAAGAAAGGGGGGAGACAGCAGATATTTGTAAATCGGTTGGAGACTCTGGTATTTTTATTTTTCTATTTTGTTTATTATTGAATTGTTGATGATTCGATCCATTTTCCCTTATTGGGTTAGAAATTGCTCTTCCCACTTTATCGGTTGATATGGGCTTGCTTAGATTACCATTCCATTCCAAAAAGTTTTTACGTGTTTTGTGAGCATACTTTTTCATCATTTTTTCGCCTCATATATATCAAGTTTTTATAGTATATTTTTCTACAAAACCTCCATAATATGGTAATCCAAATGGAAATTTGCCAAAAGAAATTTAAGTACGTTCATGCTCTTAACATTCCAAACAGCTTTTCTAGTTTTCCAACTCAAGAATACAGATGGAAAAAAACAAGCTCATAACTTCTCTAATGGCTGTAAATCTCGAATCCCAAATTTCTGAGCCTAAAATTAGGTTTCAAACGGGGTAAAATTAGGTTTCAGGAAGAGGATTGACTATTAGCACATACAAATATCTCATGCTTCAGGTGTATATCGAGGACATTTGAACCAATCGTCACAAATAGAAGTTTTCTTCTTTCACATAAACACAGAGTGGGAGTTAAGTAGATACTGTTAAATAGGAGAATTATGGTAAAATGAAGAGAAAATAAAGAATCATTTACCCAAAAAAAAAAAAATTTACCCTAGGGTTAACAGTTAACCCCTTCATGCATGGTAAAGCAATTTCAGGATTACAATTTCAAAATAAAATTAAAGGATTTTAACTGAGAATGATAGGCATCAAAATCAAATATAGAATTTGTTGAGCAAAAATATCATATATAATCAATAATTTCTCGACGGAGTTGTGACAGGAATTGACCAGTGACTTTTTGTGTTCAAATCCACGCAATGAACATTAGTACTTGTACTAGGAAACAAAAATGTCAAATGCACTTCATCATTTATTGGTAAGAATTGATACTTTAATTTTACAATAAGTTTGGTTAAACTATAGGGAGGTAAATGTAATTAAACCCCAAAAGTATTAACCGCTCTTCTTTTTATTCTTTTATTTTTTTTATTTTTTAATAACTCAGTTTCAGTCTTGTGCTCTATCTATAAAATAGAGCAAAATCGGAAAGGCTTTTCCACATTTCAATTTGCATCCCACTTTTTACATATTTTGATATCTTCTTTGTACCCATTCCAACTTCCAAGATCCCTTTTTCCTTTCTTGTTTTATAACTTTGTAGAGGATCAACTGCGATGAAGGATAGTGGAATAAGAACGCTAGATGTTCAAGGAGGAGAAGGAAAACCATTCAAGAACGTTGAGGATGAAAATCCTCCTCCACCTCTTGCACCAGTGCTCTCTCTAGCACTCAAGACTCAGCTTGACAGAAAGAATGAAGATCTGGAATCTATCCACGGGTAATGCGGGCTGGCAGTGGTTCTACAATTTGATGATAAAATTGAAAGAACTCGATCGTGAAGGATTCTTGACCGAACGACTGAAGCAGATGGAATTGAAGCTTGAAGTGCCTCTGTTCATAGTAAATCTTGGCAAATTCACAGTCAATCTCACAAGAATGAACCAATCCAATTATGCTTCGTCTAGTTGGAGTCGCATAGTGGACTTGTACGGCCTTGCCGACGGCACTCCGCTGCAACTGTGGGCCTTCAAGCACACCGAATCTTCAGTGCCTGGATTTGCAATCGCTATACTCGATAAAGCAAAGGTGCGTGACAATCATTAGTAAATTTCTGGTTGATTGCTATATGATATTCTAGTTATTCTATGAATATCATCCAAGATTTTCTTCAATTAATAGCTTCAAGAACTGATCCAACCTCAACAAATTCCTCGAGAAGTCGGGGCTCGCATTATGGGTATCCGAGCAGTATCATCAGGGGAAGTGGCTGTAGATGTCCTGGCTCACAGTAGGGATTTTGGAGCAGCATCAGTGTGACACGGATAGCACACAACTGCACGCGACAATGCTTGCCCACTAGCATGCCCGCGCGTGACCGTGCCTATCAGCATGCACACCCGTGCCCATCGCTCGCGCGCCCGTGCCCAGCTGGTCAAGTTCCACAGCACCATATATGGTAGTCCTAGTAAAAAAGTTGGGATCGTTAGTAGACCCACACCTTAATCCTCCAACTAAGTGCCAAGCCTTGTACGCTTGACCAAAGCATGGAGGTTGTGTCAAGTTGCTAGAATTGTGTAGCACATGCTAGAAGCTTGTGGAACCTTCTAGGCTATTCAAGAGTCTTGTAGATAAGTTTAGAACTTTGTGGATAAGTATAGACGTGTGTAGAATTTTTTTGGGTCCAAGTGCATATATCAACTTGTGTAGAGATTTCTAGAGAACGCTTAGGTGTACACTTTGTAGAATTCTCTAGAGTTGTGTATTAGTTTCTTGGCTTGCCTATAAATAGGCCAAATCCTTTCCATTTGTAGTAACCTTTGATAATCTTGTACAAGAAGCTTTGTGGAATATAAGCTTTCCTTTGCCACACATACCTCTATCTTGGCCTGCTACTCTTGCGCTTTCACATTACTATCGTGCATGTTGTGTTAAGGTTAAACTAGCCAAGCGTTCATAGATTAAGTCTTGAACGTACGCTAGTGCCGCACGGAATGTTGGTTTGTAGGGAAACAAGCAGCCTGTGACAAGTGGTATCAGAGTTTGATTTCGATTCTTGGTAGTCATGGCCACAGGTTCTGACGTCATTAAGGAACCACAAGAGGAGCAAATCACGAAGGAGCCGAAGAGGACCGTTCCTACTCGCGACAAAGGCAAACGAGACAAGTCGGCCGCGCCAGACCTGATGGCGGCCCTCGAGTCAAGGTTAGCGCGTGTAGAGTTAATCATAGCCGATCATCGCGACCGTTAGGATGAGCTGGACCAATGCATGGAGCAGTTTGATAGTGCGGAGCTGCCTAAGGACATGCAAGGTGCGTTCAATGAGACTATAAATCAGCTACTAAAAGGAAACGATGCCATGCGGGAGTTGGTCGAGTCTTTACAAGTAAAAGTTGTCCAATTCAAGGGGGAGTTGGAGTCTTGCAAGGCCCAGCTAGCATGTGCTAGTGTGACCATAGGAGAACTGTCAACCGAATGAGCTTGCGAAACTCAAAATCGAGGTTGATGCGTTGCAGACACAGGGGGCAGGATGTGCAACCGTAACCCCACCTAGAGTGGAGATTTCGAGTTCGAAGGCCTATAGTAGTACAAAGAAAGCAAGGGAAATTGAGAATTTCCTCTACGGGGTCGAACGGTACTTTGATGCCCTTGGAATCGCAAGTGATGATACTCACCTGTGAATGGCTCCGCTATATCTTAAGGATTTTACGTTGATATGATGGAGATGCAAGTGTGATGAAGGACGTTGTGGTGAGAACATCATCACCACTTGGAATGCATTTAAGGCAAGATTAAGGCCGAATTTGAACCGGCCAATGTGCATGAGGCAAGAGCCAAGTTCCGCCATCTCCAGCATAAAGACGGCCATATGAAGGAGTATGTAGACAAATTAGTCAATTTGTTGCTGGAGATACCAAATATGGCACGCAAAGATGCGTTATTCACATTTCTTGATGTCCTACGATCGTGGACTAAGCAACGGGTGGAGGATAAAGACTCTCAAAACGTCTCCCAAGCAATGAAGGCAGTCCAGTGCTTAGTTGAATTCCAACGGAAGGAACCTGCGAAAGATAAGGACAAGAAGCCAGGCAATGGAAAGAGTGGGAGAAACCTACCAAAACAAGCCCAACGATCGCAGACCGATAAGAACCAGTAAAAGGGAAAAGGCCCTAGCAACCTAAAGTCAGGGAAGAACTATGAGGATGCTATCCTTGTAAGAGCAAAGAGCACTACGCTCGTGACTACCCAAGTTATGGCAGCCTTGATGCGATCGCACAATAGGCTAGCACGATGGAGGAACGGAAGGTTGCATGCGTATGACCCCTAGAGGCTATGCAGGCAACAAATGACTGAGGTTGTATGTACGTTGACACCAACATCAACGAGCACCAAGTGATGGTTTTGTTGGACACGGAGGTGAATGTTAACTGCATGAGCCAAGACACCGTGGGCTGGATGGGTCTTGCGTCGGTGTCGGCATCGAGGTGCTTTAAAGGCGTTAACGGTGAATGGACACAACTAGTAGGAGAGGCCAGGGAAGTGCCCATAAGTTTGAGACTGTGGACGGATACAACTAGTTTCTTCATGGCCCCGATTGATGACTACGAAGTATTTTTTGGCATGTGCTTTCTTGATCAGTTGAGGCCAATCATGGTGCCATACGAAGGCACTATATTCATTACACAAGGAGGCAAGCCCTATGTGGTAAATGTATGTCGAGAGGCCGAACTTAGTCGCCAACAGTTGGAGAAGGGACTACGAAAGGGTGAGCTGACCTTCACAGCCATCCTTAGTGAAGAAGACTCGCCGTTAGGTGAGTCTAAAGAGTCGGTGCTAATTTCACATGAAATTGAGGTAGTCTTGGCAGAGTTTGAAGACCTGCTGCTGAAGAACTACCCAAGGTGATTCCCCCTAGGTGTGCCGCAAATCATGCCATAAAACTAGTGGAAGGAGGTAAACCAGTCTCCCAGCTGCCATACCGAATGTCGCCCGAAGAGTTAGAGGAGTTGCGAAAGTAACTTGGGAAACTTTTGGAGTCGAAATCTATCTTTCCCTCCAAAAGTCCTTTTGGTGCGTCCATACTATTCTAACACAAAAAGGAAAGCACCTTGCACATGTGTAACGACTATCGTACGCTCAACAAGATAATGGTCAAGAACAAGTATCACGTACCTCTTATTGTGAACTTATTCGACCGACTATAGCTGGCAGTAATACTATCTAAGTTTGATTTACGTAAGGGCTACTATCAAGTGAGGATTAAGGCGGGAGACGAGCCCAAAATGGCAATCACTACCAGCTATAGTTCCTACAAGTGTAATGTGATGTCATTTGAATTGACAAATGCACCAGCTACATTTTGCACGCTAATGCAAGAAGTGTTAAAAGAGTTTTTAGACAAGTTCGTCGTGGTTTATCTCAATGACATTGTCATATATAGTAATAGCATGGAAGAGCATGTTGAGCACTTAAAACAAGTATTTATTGCCTTGAGAACCAACAAGCTGTACGTTTGGAAAGAGAAGTGTGAGTTCGGTTTACACGGAATCTCTTTCTTGGGTCATATTGTAAGAGACGGCAAAATCAGCATGGATCAGCAGAAAACAAAAGCCATTGTAGACTGGCTGGTGTCGACTTGGCCCATGGAACTGCGATCATTCCTTGGGTTGGTGAACTACTATCGCTGTTTTATCGTGGGACATTCAGCCATTGCTAGTCCACTAATTGATTTGCTGCACAAGGGCAAGACGTGGACTTGAACGATGACTTGTTAAACAGCATTCGAGGCATTGAAGGATGTGATAACAAAGGAGCCAGTCTTGACATTGTCCGATTTTGTCAAGCCATTTGCAGTGTACGTTGATGCATCCGACATTACCGTTGGTGGTGTTCTTATGCAAGATGGCCATCCCATTATTTATGAGAGTCATAAGCTAAACGATATTGAGAAATGGTGGCCGAAGCATGTGAAGGAGATGCTAGCGGTTGTGTATTGCTTACAAGTTTGGGAGCACTATCTAAAGGCCGCTACGCCGGACAATAGGGCGGTGAGTTATCATCAATCGCAGAAGAAACTCTCGAGCAAGCAAGCATGATGGCTAGACTACTTAGCTAAATTCAAGTACGAGCTTGAATAAAGCCCGGACAAAACGAACGTTGTAGCCAATGCTCTTAGCCATAAGAACGTCATCGCGTCTGTGTATGCAACAGAAGGACTAGTCCTGGAATGCATCAAGGAAGGATTTCAGCATGATGATCGAGCGCAAATGCTTATAGAGTTAGCCAATGAGGGAAAGACGAAGAGATTTTGGCTCGAGAACGGGGTCTTCTATGCCAAGGGTCAACAAATTTATGTGCCCGACTGGGGGCACTTGAGCAGAGATATTCTCAAGGAATGTCATGACAGTCGCTATGCTGGCCATCCTGGCACGCATCGCATGCTATCTTTTGTACGAGAACGCTACTACTGGCCCAACTTGAGGGACGACGTCAATGACTATGTGCGTACTTGTCTTATGTGCCAACAAGACAAATTGGAGCATGAACCGCCGGCGGGATTATTGCAACCCTTGCCAATACGGAGACGTGTTTGGAAAAACGTTTCAATAGACCTTATAGTCGGGTTGCCTAAGTTCGAGGGATGCACAAGCATCTTTATTGTGGTCGACCGGTTGTCCAAATATGCTACATTCATCCCAGCCCCAAAGGAGTGTACTGTGGAGGTGACGGCCAAATTCTTCTTGAGCCATATTGTCAAATATTGGGGGCTACCGACAACAATTATGAGCGATCGTGACTCTTGATTCACGGGTAAGTTCTGGCAGGAGTTATTCCGTTTGTTTGGTTCAGAATTTAACATGTCTAGAACCATGCACCTGCAGACGGACAGGCAGACGGAACGAGTAAGCTATGTGCTAGAAGTATACCTTCGGCACTATGTTGCGATGAATCTATGAGATTGTGCAAAATTGTTGGCTGTAGCACAATTTTATTTCAATCTCTAAAAGAATAAGAGTATAGGAAAGAGTCCGTTTGAGATCGTTCTTGGATTCCAATCGACGACCCCTAAGGACATTGTTGGGGGTTATAAAGGCGCGAGTCCTCCTACATACCGTTTTGCCAAGGATTGGCAAGAACAAACGGAAATGGCCAAACTATACTTGAAGAAGGCCCCACAACGGATGAAGAAGTAAGCCGACCGTAAATGGTCGTTTCGGGAATTCAAAGAATGGGACCAAGTGCTGGTGAAGCTTTACTAACACGAATATATCTGCGGAGTGTATAAGGGACTTATACGACGATATGAAGGGTTGTTTACTATACTTAAGAAGATTCGCAATATAGCGAGGCATTGTCCCAATTCTACCCGATCTTTCATGTCAGCTTACTCAAGTCATTTCATAAAGATCCACACGATCCGTTAAGGAGCGTGTCGATAAGAGCACCTGCGGGTATGAGTGACGAATACGACAAGGTTGCGGAAGAGATCGTAGCCTACCGTATCATCTGACATAGGAATCGCGCACCATCAAGGAGTACTTGGTGTGTTGGTATGGGCTACCCGAAACGGAGATTAGATGGGAATTGGCCGAGATATTATGATAGTTTAAAGATCTCTTATGAACAAATAAAGAGAGCAAAGGCATCGGGTCGATGCCTTGGTCGAGTGGGAAAGAAAAACACAGATTACATACAGTCGCGCGCGACAGTGCTTGCCTGCGCGCGACCACGCGTATTCGCATGCATGCCAGTGCCTATCCGCATGAGGGACCGTACGCAACCGTGTCCAGTTGGCCAAGTTCCACAACACCATACATAATAGTAGACCCGTTAGTAGATCCACACCTTAATTCCCAAATTAAGTGCCAAGCCTTGTAGCCTTGACCAATGCATGAAGGTTGTGCTACAAGTTGCTAGAATTGTGTAGCACATGCTAGAACCTTGTGGAACCTTCTAGGCTATTCAAGAGTCTTGTAGGTAAATCTAGAACTTTGTGGATTAATTTATAGACTTGTCTAGAACCATTTAGGGTCCAAGTGGACATATTAACTTGTGTAGAAATTTCTAAAGAATGCTTAGGTGTACACTTTGTAGAATTCTTTAGAGTTGTGTGTTAGCTTCTTGGCTTGCCTATAAAATAGGCCAAGCTCTTTCCATTTGTAATAATCTCTGGCAACCTTGTACAAAAAGTTTTGTGGAATATAAACTTTCCTTTGCCACACATTCTTCTATCTTGCCTGCTACTTTTGTGCTTCCGCATTACTATCACACATTTTGTGTTAAGGTTGAACTAGCTAACCTTTCATAATTTAAGTCTTGAACTTACTCCAGTGCCGCACGGGGGGTTAGCTTGTAGGGAAACAAGCAGCCTGTGACAAGTGGAAGAGGCAGAGATAGTTTCTATCACGACAAAGAAGTTGGTAAAAAATGATATAAGGGACGACAGGGGATCCTTGACCATACAAAAAATGGACATTGAGAACAATGACTTCTAGAGAGATACTTAACTCAGCCAAAATTCTCTTTACAATATCACTTTGATTGGTGCGCCAATTTTTCCAACAGTTAAGGTGAAGCTGAATACTCATCCTAGCCTTACCATTTCTGGTGCCGGATGGAGGGATTTTGTAAAGAATTACCGTTTGGAACAAAACCAACAGGTGAGGATATGGTCCTTCAAGAAATTGACATCTTCATCGTCATCAAATGAGTCAAGTCTTGGATTTGTAGTAGATAACTTCAGGAAGCTATTAAAAGATGTTGATGAGGAAAATAATTGATACCCGCAAACAACCTATTATCCATGGGCTATTACATATCAAGAATCTCGATTAACTACAAATATCTAGAATTTGAAGTGTTACGGTAGTAGTAGATAGTAATGTTGCCATCTTACAGACTATTTTCATGATCTAATCAACCAGAGACTGATTTAGTGGTATCATTTCAAGTCTAAGTTGTAGCAGTACAATACACACTGTTATAGCCATTTGATGTACTTCTGGTTCTTGATTGGTAGTTTCATTTGCCAATCATCTTTTTCAATTCCAGCGATGTAGAAAAACATACATGTTATGAAGTCGTGTCATTTGTTTTTCGACACAATCAATCATCTAGAAATTATTCCTTTCAATTAAGTATTCTCATTTTCCATTAGTAAACAAAATAAAAATGTACAACTATGTTTTAATTTCACATTAGCTGTTTCAAATCTCAAAGTGCTTTTCCAATTTCCATCGAGTCTTTTGGCATATAGCATGAGCTCATATTTAAAATTTTCAGAGCTGGCTTTTCATTAAGGATTCTAAATATATTATCTTTGTTTAACAGATATAAATAGAATATTTTGCTTGCTAAGGTTACTCAATTATGGAGGTGTCAAAATGAGTGATTTGGGAGGGTTGAAATGGGTAATAAATATAAGTGAGTTAACCTATTTATACCCACTTAATTAGATAGGTATAAATAGGCAAGTCAAAAATTGAGTTTGGTAACCCATTTACCCATTTATAACCAATTTATTGTAACTTTTTATAAACTCATTTAAATTCATTTTTGCAAACTAAATTATCAATTTATACCACTATTTGTACCTATAATTAGTTTTAAATATTTACTTATAATGTTCAATAGGCCTAATTACCAATTTTTTCCTATCCATATTCTATATCGCAAAATTGCATACTATTTAATAATTGAACAATAATAATATAAAATTTTGAAATAAGTACGATGAAAGTTAACATAAAAATTTAATCCAAAACTTTGAACTTTTAACATTTTTTTCATGTGTAAATTTAAAAGTTCATTTTGAAAAGGTAAGAAAAGAGGCTAAACCTTATCATAAATTGGTGGGTTAAAAACAAAAAAAATCCCCTGTGATATACCTAATACACAAAAAACCCCCGTGGTTTCAAAACATACAATATAATACCTCATGTTTTGAACTAAATTGTAAACTAATAGAATTGGTTAAAGTTAATGAAAATGACGGTCTTGACTATTAAAATTATCGGATTCCAATAAATTTTCCATTAAATTTACCGGATTCCGTTAAATTTAACGAATTCTATTAGTTTATAATTTAGTTCAAAATATGATGTGTCTTTTGTATGTTTTGAAAGTACGGAGGATTTTTCTGTGTATTAGGTATACTACAGGGGACTTATTTTTAAACCCTAAATTGGTAATACTGAAAAATGAGTAAGTTAACATATTACGAGAAAATAGAATGATAAGATAAAATCAGTAAATAATAATAATAATAATAATAATCATAATAATCATAATAATAATGAAATAAAAATAGTTAACATCATGACAAAATAAAAAATATAAAAAAAAATTAATGAGGATATCTATCTACGTCGAAAATGTATCAAATGTTTGGTATGGCTAAAAAATAAAACATTCCACTATATACAAGGCCTAAGCAATATTAATGTATGAAAGTTTCCAACAATTTCTTCTAAATGGTTGGGGAAAAAGAAGAGTTTTAGGGGCAGACAATTCTGAATGGGTTAATTGGATTTGGTGGATTACCTAATAATACCTATTTGTAAATGGATATTATTGGGTAACTCATTTATACTCATATGCAAAAATTTAAGATACCTATATCTATCTATTCATGAGTGGATATGAATAAATTTAGTTAAATTTCCCTCTGCAGCCCACATATTCAATTCACAATCTTACAAAAACTAGCTTTGATTTTTGTGGTTGAAAGTTAGTATAAGAGATAATGTTCAGCAAGAAATCTGTCCCTTAACCCGACAGTCAAGATGAGATAATATACATAAATTTTTCATGCTCAATGTGACGATCCCACTTCTCCTTAGGGCAAACCCTAGGATATCAGCGAGCCGCCTGCCTAGCTCTAGCCAAGGTTCAATACGGATCAAATTTAAACTTAAGGGTAAATGACAAATAATAAAAGTAGATATAAAGAAAGTTCGCTTCCTTAGATAAACATTCAAATCTTACATCACAAGTTACCAAAAAGTACATTAACTTTTCTCAAAAATATAACCACCAAAAGTCGACTAATCAATTACATCCAAAATTCTAATCAAAAGGGTAACCAAGTCAGCTTCCCCAAAAATCTTCCTATCCAAGCTCCTGTTAAGGAAAACAAATTATGGGGGCTGAGCTAATGTTCAGTAAGGCCAAGAAAAGCATGCAAACACATAGTTCAAGTAACAATAATACTTGTACAAGAAGTATAGCTAGAAAGTTCAGGTAATTTACAATTAACAATA
Source organism: Coffea eugenioides (assembly GCF_003713205.1). Taxonomy (NCBI): domain Eukaryota; kingdom Viridiplantae; phylum Streptophyta; class Magnoliopsida; order Gentianales; family Rubiaceae; genus Coffea; species Coffea eugenioides. The sequence goes on from NC_040045.1 coordinate 3,562,184, forward strand.
AAACACACTCAATAAGGATACGGGAGCTCTCAAGAGCTAATTTCCCCTTGCTTTGTCAAGACTCGATCCAATACCTCCACGTGATGACACTCCGTCAACCGGGTAGATGGCAAGTCCGTAGAAACCTCACTTACTTCCTCCATCCTTCATTTCACCATCTCGGATCCGTAACCAAACACTCACTGGGAGGGCAATACTACTCGAGTATGCCAAGCAAGATCTCAAATGATCAATCTTATAATTTTCTCATGGTTCACCAGGCTTCTCGACCAATCCCATGCCGGCTCGAGTCGCAAGGTTAGCCAATGAGTTTTGGGCGTCCCCAGATGTACAATTACAATTTGCCAAGTTCACTCAATTCAATTATCAATTCACTTCACACAATTCAATTGTCTAGTTAAGTACAAGAGAACGGGTGCGATAAAGTACACACTCGTTTCGACAAATTCCAATCACTTAATGAACAAGAAACAATTCAAGTATTTAGCAACAATTCATGCACTTGACTCACTCACCAATTCAAAAGTAAGTGAGTAAACAAAGCCCTTCAATTGTCCACACTGGGATTCCTTTCGAAACCCTCTTGAGTACCTGAAGAAACAGTGACCAACCATCACTCACATATACTCACGACCACTTAACATTCAAGAAAGAAAGTGCACTCGCTTAAAACTTAAGACAATGTCTTAAAAGAGCTTTAATCCCTCGAAAATCGAGATTCAAAAATGAGGATTTAAAGTCCCAAGTAAACTCGTATCATTCATAAAATTGAGTTTAAAATGAACCATCAATCTCAAAAGGAAGTTCATTAAAGTTCACTTCTTAATTGGGCAAGATAAAAAAAAATTGAGCCAAAATCGTGGGTTTTACATTCTACCCCCCTTACAAAAGTTTCGTCCTCGAAACTTACATACCTTGATAAAAAAGATAGGGATATCTATTCCGCATATCTTTTTCTAACTTCCACGTTACCTCTCACGGTGTATGGTTCGTCTATTACACCTTCACGTGGGATATGATCTTTCTTCTCAGAACTTGATCCTTTCGATCCATAATTCTCAAAGGAACTTCCTCAACTAACAAGTTCTCCCTCACCTCGATGGGTTGATCCTCCAAACTATGGCTTGTGTCGATACATACTTTCTCAGTTGGGAAACATGAAAAACGTTATGTATCCTCGACAGAGCAGGAGGAAGAGCCAGTCGATATGCTAAAAGTCCAACTTTCTCCAGTATTTCGTAAGGTCTTAATATCTTAGACTTAACTTACCATTTCTCCCAAATCTCATCACTCCCTTGGTGGGAGATACTTTCAAATATACATTTTCTCTCGGTTGGAATTCTAAAGATTTTCTCTTTAAATCCGCCAAACTCTTGTTTCGGTCCTGAGCTACCTTTAGTCTCTCTCGAATAACCTGAATCTTCTCCAAGGTTCGTTCCACCAAATCGGGACCAGTGATCAACTTCCTACCTATTTAATCCCAATATAAGGGAGATCTACATTTTAGCCCGTACAATGCTTCAAATGGTGCCATACCGATCTCACTATGATAGCTATTGTTATACGAGAATTTCATTAGTTTTACTAACCTCTCCTAACTATCTGAGAAGTCTAGATCAAGAAAGTTTTACTAACCTACATTTTTTGCTGTGTCTGATAAAAAAAAATGTGAAAAGTTGGAAAGACAACTTATGGAGTTTCAAGAGTCAAAAATGACAACTAGAAACAACTCATTTGACTCTTAAGTCCTCTATAAATAGAGGCCTTTGGAGAACATTATAAAAACTTTGGAAGGCTAGAGAAACTCACCAAAAATGTAGTTTTCACTAGAATTTTCTTAGTTCATTAGTTAGATTAGTATAGTATAGGTAGTGTAGTTTATCCTTCTTGTATTTGTAGCTAGATTTGGATGAAGATTGAGGAGTAAAGATGGCGAGGTTGATCTCATGTGATAAGAGTGATATCTCTTCTGCTACTTACTCTCTTGCATTTGATTTCATGTTTAGTTATAATACAACTTTGGATTTGTGATCTTATCATGTTTAGTTAAAGTTTATGCCTAGAGTATGGATGAATTTGCTATATTTTGTTTGTGATATTTATTTGATTATTTGATGATATTATTTTGAGCAAGTTATTTATCATTTTTGCTTTTCTAATCATGATTAACTAGCCATTAATTGTGATTATCTAAAGGTGTTAAGTTTGCATTGAGAATTGAGATTTAACACTAATTCAAGGAAGTGATATACTTAGGGAGTACACTCATGAGAGTAGAAGTACCCCTTTGTGGGTTTAGTGACTTGTTTCATGTAATTTCATAAAAGAAATGAACTTGTAGTTAATTCATAGTCATGAGAGTAGGTATGGTTTAACTATAAGTATAGTTCATTCACTATGAGAATAGATTTCACATACATTAGAAAATTGTGTCATAACTAGTCAAAATAATAGCATTTACTTAACCGATAATGTCATTTTCAAGAGTAGTAAGAAATTCCATGCCTCTAGGAGTTTTCTAGTGTATTTTTATTACTTTTATAGTGTAGATTTAATTTCTTACATTTGTGATAGTCTAAATAATAAAGGAATTCAAAAATGCCGGTAATTGTCACTCTTCCCTGTGGGATCGACACCTAATACCCTTATGCTCAATAAACGAATTGTATACTTGCAAAAAAATCGCGTGTGAGGTTTTAAGGATTTATAAATGTAAAACTTGACTGTGGATGAACTAATTGTATATGTATACCTTACGCTCATCAAGTTTTTGGCGCCATTGCCAAGGAAGATTTGTCAATATTGGTGCTAAGAACAATTTTATTAGTTTAGACATTTTACTTGTTTTTCTTGTTTTCGTTATGTCTTGTATCTTTTTAGTTGTATTTAGTATCTTGTTGAGTCTTTAATTGTATGTTTCATTTGTGTCGAGTCATCTCTTCTTCTTGACTAAACTTGTTTTTAAATTACTTTGAAAGCATGTTTAGGTATTCAAGTAGAGTAAAAGACATGGGGAGACAATGCATGAGAGAAGCAAGATCGGCAATGGATGGTTACTACGTGCAAAGTTCCTTGGATAGAGGTAACCATGAAATTACTGAAGGTATATCATTTGAAGATGGTTTAAGGTGCTTAAAGGTTAAACTTGATGTTATAACGTTACAAGTTCACTTGGACACCATTATGCATGAGATTGAATGAAAGAGGAATGTTAATGCTTTTAATTCTTATCATGTGATTTGTGACTTGTGTGGAGGTTATCATGCTACTAATACATATATGCAAATACAAAATGTGGATTATTATGATGCATTAGGGCATTACATTCCTTGCTTTGATCAATATGGTGCTAATTGGGATAATTCTTCTACTTATGGTTGGTATAATAAATGTGTATATAGTGATTCTCCTTGTTTACTTGATTACCAATCCGAATGTGTCTAATATGAATCAAAACCATCTTGGGAATTGGCAATAGAAAGGTTAGTTAATGCACCTTCATCTTGGCAACTAGAAAGTGACCATTAGCTAATGATTCTAAATCATCTTAGGAGTTAGCTATAAAAAGCTAGCTAATGCAGTTTCCAATCATTTTGCTAGGATTGAAAGCCAATCTAACCAGTAATTTCCGACTGTTTTGGACAGCAAATGAAAGCCAATCTTACACAACGCATCATCCAAAGACAACCTCTCCATCAACAACCACAACATTAAAAATGAAACTTTTAATGGAATATGCGCATGTCAAATATTGGAAAAGACAAGCAAATATGTATGAACCTGCCTAGTCTCTTGAAAGGCTAATGATAAAGAGAATAGACCAGACTTTGTTGGCATCCAAATCACCTCACCCCATGGCTACCATCCGGAACCAGTTATTGCAAAATTGAAGAGACAATTTCTGGTGAAAGAACTTGCGACAATAGATGTAAATCTCAATGCCCATTTGTTATAAAATCTATGAAAGAAAGAGTCGGTACAACATAATTCTTAAGAAATAATGCTCTAGTCTCCATCCAATTATTATACCAAAAGCTGCACGAACCCTCATGCACCAACCACTGCATAGAAAGCTCTACTTCTCAAATGACATTTAACATACGTCTCCACGTTGCCAAAGCATAGGGAGTAATGGTCCTTGACAAGGATGTATAAATCTACAGTATTTGGCTCTCATGAAATCTGCCCAAAGAGAAAAATCCGTCTGAAAGCACCACTATAACTTCCAAGAAAATGTTGTATACATGATGAGCGTGAGATATACATATAACAATTAGCTCATCCACAATCAAGTATTACATTTATAAAATCCTAAATATCCCACATGCAATTTTTTGCAAATATACAAGTCATGATTGAATATATGGTATTAAGGATCGAACCCACAGGGAAGATTGTCAATTACCGATGTTTTTCGAATTTCTTTATTATTTAGACTCTTACAAATGTAAAAGATTAAATCTACACTATAAACATGAGATAAAAATAATAATAGAAAACTTCTAAAGATGTGGAATTCCTTACTACTCTTGAAAATGGCATTACCGGTTAAGTGAATGCTATTATCTTGGCTAATTATGGCGTAATTTCCTAATGTATGTGAAATCTACTCTTGTAGTGAATCAATTATACTTGTAACTAAACCATACCTACTCTCATGATTTTAAATTAACTACAAGTTCATTTCTTCTATGAAATTACATGAAACAAGTCACTAAAGCAGCAAAGGTGCACCTCTACTCTCGTGAGTATACTCCCTAGGTTTATCACTTTCTTGAACTAGTGTTAGATCCCAATTCTCATTGCAAATTTAACACCTTAAGATTATCACAATTAATGGTCAATTAATCACGATAATATCACCAAATAACGAAGTAAAAATCACTAACAAGATATAAAAATTTTATCCATAACTCTAGACATAAACTTTTAGCAAAACATGAAAACAAAAACAAACACCAAACTTGTATTTTAGCTAAACAAGAAATCAAATACAAAAGAGAAAGTGATAGGAGAAAAGTTACCTTTGTTACATGAAATCTAAATCTCCATCTCCTCAAATCTTCATCTTAATCTAACTATACATACAAGATCGAAAAACTACACTAACTATACTAATCTACCCTAACTAAGGAAATTCTAGTGAAAACTATATTATTGTGTACTTTCTCTAGGCTCCAAAGTTATGAAACAAACTCTTTAAAGGCCCTATTTATAGAGGAATTAAAGATCAAGATGAGTTGTTTCTAGTTGGCAAATTTGCCTCTAGAAATCTCCAAAGGTTGCTTCTACAAGTTTCTATGCTTGCTTGCTCATATCCAGCCTGATTTCTTGCAGAACAATTGGTCAAACACCTTGTGTGAACAAAGAACAAGTTACAGAACAAGCTACAGCCGCAATTGAAGAATACACAAGCTTGAAAACGTGCCCCTGGTCGTGTATTGACCCCCCATTTTGCATTATTGCAGGTTTGCTCAGTTTTTGTTAGTCTTCAACTTGGCTTTGTTTTTGCACCAATTTCAACTGATTTTTTTTTTATGCTGGAAGCTGAACTAACACTTGTACAAAACATGAAAATTATAGTCTTTTGAGTTAGCTTTCCAATGCCTCAAAAATCATCCAATTTGGAGCTTTGTAAACTGAGAAGTGACAAAAATACCCTCAACTAGTCCATCCCCTGTTTCAGCTTTCGACAATAAAATTGCACTTCTGTATTTTGACATTTTGACTAGGAAAACTCATGAACAGGATTTTGATGTCTTTTAGAAAATGTAGAGCTATGTGTTAACTTCAAAATGGCTTAAGAATCACCGCAATCTAACGCATGTAACTCAAGGTATAGCTGATATGCCAACAGGTGTCAAAACTATCTAATTCCCTTTCTTTAGAGTTTGATTGCATTTCATCTTTGCACTTCATATCCTCTTTAAATCGTTTTAAATCATCACAATCATTCAACTATCTTCCCAATCCATTCCATTTGATGATTGAATCATTAAACCTACAAAAAGATAAAGTGTTCACCATTAAAATCTAAAGAAATGTAATTTTTGACACTTAAACCATAAAATGTATAACTTCACTAGAAACGTAGTTAATTAGCCACAAAAGTGAATAAAACACGCCAAAATTTAATAATAAAACACACTTAAAAATATATATACTTATCAATACATATCTCTCAGTCTCCGAAATTCCACTCCTTCCTCCTCAACTGGATAACATAAATGTGACCATCGAAGCCAATGAAACTTGGGATCCTCATCAGATAACAAACTTTTTGGATACCCTTGAAAACAGAGATAGGGATTATCGAAGCAAATAACAAATGAAGGGGTATTGAGGAAAGTACATGCTTAATTAAGACCATCTTCCTCGCTGTCGAAAGAAACTTTGACTTCCAAGATAAAATTCTTCCAAGAACGGCTTGACCAACCTCCCCAAAATAAGCCGACTTACACCTTCCAAAATATAATGGAAATTCTAAATAACGAACTGGAAAATGTTGCCTTGAATATTTAGTAATACTTTCAATCACCCTTCTTTGAGCCACTTCTAGACATGGATGCACTAAATAACCACACTTTTGAGGATTCACAAGTTGTCTAGAGGCTTTCTAATACAAATCCAACACATGCATTATATTTTTTAAAGATCCAGAGGAAACATTGGCAAAAATAATCACATCATCTGCCAAAGTCAAATGAGTTATAGCCGGACAACCATTCAAAACTTTAAAACCAAGGAAACTAGGTCGTACAGTAAGGTTGGTAGAACTTTAGCCCCAATAACGAATAAGGCAGGAGATAGTGGGTCTCTTTAATGAAGACCCTGACTGGACTTAAAAAAACCATGAGAAGCCCCATTAATAATAACCGAAAACCACACATTGGAAACCAGCCTCCACACCATGTTAATGAACGTTTCCCCAAAACCAAATTCCTCAAGTTAGTGATAATATAAAACCATGATACATGATCATACGCCTTTGATATGTCTAGCTTTAAAGCTACATTCCCCCCTCTAGATTTTTTTCTAATACCCGACATGATTTCTTGGGCTAGCAAATAATTCTCTGCTATATTATGCCCTTTAACCAAACCCGACTACTGGAAAGACACAATTCTTGGAAGTATATTAGCCACTCTATTAGCCAAGATTTTGGACAATACTTTATTAAAAAAATTACATAAACTAATGGGCTGAAGTTGAGAAAAATCTTGAGGATTTGAAACTTTAGGAATAAGGACAATAGAGATAGGGGTAACAAAATGAGGCAACTCCACCCCACAAAAGAAACTCAACACTGTATTATAAACATCCTGAGCAAGAATTTTCCATGCAAAGGTAAAAAACATATCTGTAAAACCATCAGGACTAGCTGCACTGTCCCCATCCATCTCAAAATTACTATTTTAAACTCCTCTAAAATTAGATTATCTTGTCTCGTGACCATGGCAGGATAAGCTAGAGCAGCACATTGGAAGCAATACCTACAGACTCCAAAAACAAGCTTGAAAGGTTCCTTTTAGCTTCCGTCGCTATAACACCATCAGCTTCTACCCAAGAACCAGTCACATCCTTTATTCTATGAATTGCACCTTGTACTTTCCACTGCTTTACTATTGCATGAAAGAACTTGAAGTTACAATCCCCATGACGAAGCCATTACACGAGCCTTTTGATTTCAAAATTGCTCTTCAATCAGAAGTGCTTGTCGCAACTCCGCTTGAGCCTTATTAAGCTCAAGTTGAGCCTCCTCCGAATCATCATTCTCTACCCACAGTTCTGCACTTTAGACCAATGATTCTGCCACCCTAATAGCTTAAAAAACATTCCTAAATGACTGGTTATTCCAATTCTAAATAGCTCTCCTAGTGGCCAGCAATTTTGAAACCAAAATTCGTAAAGGAGGTCCACTTACATCTATTTGCCAAGCAGCACGAATCACATCAAAAAATGACACCTTGGAAGTCCATACATTCAGAAATCTAAATGGTCGTGGCTTATTATCCAACTGAGAGAGAAAAGCAATCTTCAATGGTGCATGATCCAAAGGATGTCTTGGTAAATGAGTAACAGAAATGGATGAAGACAAATCTGAACATTCCCCATTAATTAAAAGCCTATCTAACCTCTTCCATATTCTAGCCCTCCCCCTTCAATTATTACACCATGTACAGCTAGAGCCAGAGAAACCAGTGTCAAAAACTCCACCTTCTTCCATAAATGACATAAACTGTAATCCCTCAGAACTCACAAATGACTGGCCGCCTCTCTTTTCATGAGGTGCCAAAAACACATTAAAATCCCCACAAATACACCAAGGCAAGGAGTTCGGCTTGTTAGCAAGCAAATCGTGCCACAACTCCCTTTCACTCCTCCATTGTACATTTAGCATGAACTTTAAGGACTCGAAAATTTTCTTATTTTTATCTTATTTTACTGGCTTATTTAATTATTTATTCACCTGTTTTCTCCGAATAATTTATTTCAACCATTTTAAATCCATTTACATGGAACGATGTCTCACTTATATTTTTAAAATGTCCCGTTAGTAAATTTAATTTTTTGGAGGCTCGTTTAGTAAGAAATAATGAGTACGCATTTTTCGAGGTAATATTCGAATCGAAAGTGCAATAATCTTGAAAAATTAAGAATGATCAATAGTAGACTAAGAAAAGTTAATTGAGGGATTAAAGGTGAGTGAGTTCGAAAATTTCGCTTTATCGTGCGCGAGTTGAAAGTTTGCGCGTTTCGCGTCAGAACGACTAAATGAAGATTTGAGAAATTTAATACTAGACTACTAAGAGTGAATAATTATAGTGTTAAATGAATTACATTGGAATATTAGTGCACTAGTGCAACAAACAAGAGAGAAAACGGTGGTACGAAAACCGCGCGTGACACTATTCAAAGTTGACTTTTTGCAAAGCTTCTTGGCCACAATTTCTTAAAGCTTTCAAGATAAGATTGAACACTCAAAACCCTACTCTCTCTCATTCCATTCGGCCAGCCCTCAAGACAAGAAAAGGGAGAAGAAAAACTCTTCATTTCAAGCTTCTATCTTGCTTCAAAACTTCATCCAATCTTCTAGTTTCTTGGAGATTAGTTCTAGCTTGAGGAAAGACATCATCTAGTGGAAATTTCTTGGAGCTTTTGTGAGGAAAATTTCTGGTTTCTTTAAGGGTTCAAGAGGAAAGTTCAACTCTTGCAATCTTTTCATTTTCTTCAAGAATCAAACTTGGATTGCATGGGTTTACAACCCTAAGCATGAATTAGGCTAGCGGACTTGAGGTGTTTAATTTCTTGCTTTAATCTCTAGGCTAGCGGACTTGGTGAGACCTTTAGGTAGCTTCCTTGAGGATTAAATGCTTGGTTAATGTTGTTTTTATGTTAAGTGAGTTGATTATGGTTAGAAAATGAAGAGAAAATTGAGGAATATGGGAGACTTGAGCTGGCCGAAAATTCTGGTTTAGGTTGCCCTGTGATAATTCGAATTTTTGGTGGTTGTATGGCTGTGAAATTGGTTGATATATGTTGTACATTGTGTGTGCGAAGTGTCTTCCAAAAATCATTTGATTTGTTTGAACAAACTTGAGTTTTCGAAATTGAAAGAAATCTGGAAATGGGTTCAGGGTAGCCGAACAGTGCTTCTTTGATCGAACATATCTCTTTGTGCAAAACTTGAAATCGAGTGCTGTTTGTAGCATTTGAAACTAGGCATTTGTAGCTTTCTAATGGTATAAAATCATCTTCTAGTTCGAACTGAGTGAATCGTAGTGATTCAACAAAGTTGACTGTTCTGTTGTGATTGTCTGTTCGAGAGGAATGGAGAAGCTACATCTTGTGGCTCAATTTCCTCTCACATATGAACTGATTTTGGAAATGATTTGTTCTGATGAAATGTAGCCTTTTGAACCTTGTTTTAACACCACCAACCATTCTCAATTTCAAGTTGTATTGAGTGAGATATGGTTCAATTTCCAAACTGTGACAAAGCTGGAAAACTGGAAGAAACCTTTCTTTCTTGCTGGCCGACTGGTCTAGTTTGTTGTGGGATGTTTTATTTCGAAACTTTTGATGTCAATTACGCACCAATTGCTTATCAAATGTTTATAGGACCTTGGTTTCAAAAATGAACCGAATTGGGACCGATTTCATGGTGCAAAATGTTTGAAAGAGGAAAGAAAAGCAAGAGGACAGATTTGCTTTGAGAATTTCCTAAACTTTGGTAGTTTTGTTAGCTACCTTCCCATGTGAGTTTTTGTGTGAAATTTGATAGAGAAGTAGTCCTCATATGGAAGTTTAAGAGTACCAAATTTGGTATAATTCTAAGACCATTTCAATACCCAAATATTGTTCCAAAGATGGCTCTTCAAATCTGGAAATTCACTGTTCATGTAGTGAAAATCAACCAACTTTGAACTGTTATATCTTGTTGCTCAAAACTCTGAATTTAGTTCTATTTATTGTGTTTGAAACCTTGTTTGGAACTCTTATTGTTTTATGAATTTCAAGGGCTGATTCACTTTCTATAAATTTTGCCGAATTTCCAAAGATGGCTGAAAAACCAAGACTGGTTCAAACCTGTCTTCTTGGAACTGAAATTTTGAGCTGAAAAATGAATACTTTCCGTTTAGAATCTTGGAAAAGTATCTTCTAAGAACTTTTAGTTCTTTGAATCTAGTTTCCAACGGTATAATTTTTTCAATTTTTAGACTTAAGGAACTCGAGATACGATTTTTCCAAGTAGTGTCACTCTAAACTGAAAATTTTCTGTTTTCAACCAAATTGCTCTTTTAAGAACTTTCCACCTTCCTTTGCAATTGTTAAACGGTTTTAAGTGTAATTTCATAGTTGAATACATGGTTCCTTTGGAACTTTAAACTTTCATTTCAAATCTTGGTTTCCGAAGGTTAAACCTCTCTTAATACATTTTCTTGGTTGTACCACTTTCTTGGTTAATGAGACCTTATTTTATACTTGAAAAAAATGAAATTCAAACCCTAGTTTTATGCCTCAATTTACGTGAATTTAAACTGCAAAAAGGGAGCTTTTGACTAGAATAATTCTTGGTGAATTTCACTAGTTTCATACTTGAACCTTGAAACCTTAACTTTGATATTTTTCTATGAAAATGAGTGAAGTTTAAACGAGTTTTTAACTCCATTAGTTTGGATGATGTGCATGCTCCTTGCCTTTTTAGGTTTGGACATGATGAGACTTAAAGTTTTAGAAAATGAAAATCATTTACCCCGTTTCTCGATTTTCGTGCCAAAAGTGAAAACGGTACTATCTTTTGGATTTGAGATTTCTTATTACGACTTGAATCAAAAACCACCTTCGAGCTCTTTTGAGCATTATTTTAACAATTTAACTAGAAAAACTTCTTTAATTTAGCTCGAACTTGTGACTTGGAGAGTAAATAGCGAGAAACTGTCTTTCTTTGTAACCTTGGTCGAGCACCTAGGTAATTATGATTATACATGTTTCAGGTGGTCACGAAGATATCGAAGAGTTCATCTGACTTCTCGCTTCACTCTTATTTTACCATTGGCTAGTGGTGAGTGTCAAGTGCATGTTAAATGCTTATGTGATTGAAATGTTAACTGTACAAGTGTTATACATGATACGTAAACTTGCCGAGACGAGGGTGTATTTTATCGCCCTCGTCCTCTTTCTCTTTTAATTATGTGATACTCGTTAAATGAACATATATGATTAGTAATTGTACATATGATTGGTAATTGTATATAAATATGTTTAACTTGTGAGTTCTGAGTGGATGCATGTACCACACCCTGTTCGGGTCGGAGGTGCCTCTCATACCATTTCAGTGCTATAAGCTATTTTCTGAGCGATAGCATGTACCACACCAATCCAGGTGGGAGGTATCTCTCATACTGTCTCAGTACTATAATTGGTTCTTGGAGAGATAGTATGTAGCACATCAATTCGGGTGGGAGGTACCTCTCATATCGACTCAAAACCATAAACAATAATTGGTAATTGTACATAAATATATTTAATTCGTGAGCTCTGAGCGGATGCATGTACCATATCAATTCGGGTGAGAGGTACCTCTCATACCGTTTCAATGCTATAATCGGTTCTCTAAGCGATAGCATATACCACACCAATTTGGGTGGGAGGTACCTCTCATGTCGATTTAGAACCATAAACAATTTTGAACAGATGTATGTACCATACCAATTCGGGTGGGAGGTACCTCTCATATGGTCTCAGTGCTATAATCGATTTTCTAAACGATAACATGTACCACACCAATTTGGATGGGAGATACCTCTCATGTCGACTCAGAACCATAAACAATTTTAAGTCAATTGGAGCGATGTCTCATCGACCCAGTGGAAATTAGCTCCTGAGAGCTCCCGTATCCTTATTGAATGTGTGTTATTATTATTTATGAATTATTTGAATTTCTTGTTTTAATTCTCGTACAAATGCCATGGTTATGTGAAATATGTGTTTGCATGTTTTTCTTGGCCTCACTGAGCGTTAGCTCATCCCATTCCATTTGTTATTCCTTAACAGGGGAGTGACGTGAAGGAAATGATTGGAAGATACTAGTGAAAGTTAATTTTTTTTTTTTTTTGGTATAGTTTGGTATTTTGTAGCTGACCTTTGGGGAATTGTAAGATTTGGAACTCGATGTAGTTGACTTGAGATTTGTATCCTTGGTTGTACTTGTGGAATGAAATATTATAGTCGTGTTATTATTTTGGCATATTTAGATGTAATTATTGGAATTGGTCTGTTTTGCATTTAAGGATTATAGTGAGTTCCGGCGAGAATTGGACAGGTAGTCCGCCGAACCCTTTGGTTCGCCTTAGGAGGAGGTGGGGTCGTCACATGAACAAATAAGAAAACTAAAAAACGAGGCAGCAAAGGATGCTAAATCGATAAAGACACATGTTAAGCTGAATTTCCAACTATAGAATACACAAAAGGCATGCTATAAAATATCCATATATATGCTGTTACATTCACAGGTACTGAAATAAAAGGTAACCATAACCGCATTGAGTCAATTTGGGAAACATCAGGCTTTGGCTCACAAATAGTAACAAACTTAACATCATGAAGCCGTATTAATTTTATCAATTTCTTAAATTTGGAGCTTTAGAGACCCCTCAGATATTCCAAAAAAGTCCATTAATCATGAGACAAAACTTGGAAGGAATTAAGTGAAGATGTTGAAAAAGATCTAAGCTTTCTATCCGAAGGGAACTGAGCCCGTATACCTTTGGTCCTTACCTGCTGAAAGCCTTGATCAAGGACAGTGGATTGATCAATGTTTAGCGTCATCAATGGGGAAATCCAATGTCCTTCTTGAACACCACCAGAACGCAGAGATAAATTTCCTGCAACGGAAGGCAACATAACTGCACTTTCGTCAACTACCCTGTCTGAATGTCCATTTTCACCATCACCCGCAACCTCAACCTACATATCTGCATTAGAAAGAACAGCCGCACTATTATCACACCCCACTGCCGTATCATAATCGACCAAGATAGCTATCTCAACCCCTTCTGAACTACCCTCAGCCCGATCTACTAAATCCAGTGACAGCTTAGCAACCCGTGGTCGTTCTTCAACAACCTACTTCTTTACCCTTCACTGATTTTTCTGGAACAGCATTCCACTCGTCTGCTACCTAAATAGCTCCGTCCAGCACCAGGATACTCTCCTTGACCGCCGTATCTACTGGCTCAAACAAAACACTACTCGAAGCTTTATTAATAGGGACATAAACCTTATTCTTGCCTGGTTCCGTCCTTGGAGCATGTTGCCTAACTAAATTTTGATTCTTCTAGTTTACAGATTCGAACTCCAAAGTTCCCTTCTTACACTCACCAACCGAGTCTCCCAAATGCCAGCAAGAAGCACAATATTTTAGCAAATCCTCGAACACCAATTTTTGCCAAAAACCTATCTCATCTTTGACTGCCACCCATACTCTTGAACAAAGTGGCCTCAATAAATTAATCTCTACACACATCCTAGTCACGCTAGTACGCATGCCTGCTGCAGTTGTTGAATCCAGAAAAAGGGGCTTTCCAACTGGGGATAATATTGCAAAGAGCGACTGCTTGTCCAAGTAATGAATCGGTAAGGCTAGTGGCGAAACCCATACCGGAACCAAAGATGATTCCTTATGAGCATGAAAACCTTGAGTCCAACGAAAAACACGCATAGGATATTTTCCCAATTGCCAAATCTCCCACGTCCAAATTCAATTGAAATCTACTTCAACCAAACATGACGAGCGCGGGGTATATATATACAGTTAGCTCATCTACAGTCAAGTTTTACATTTATAAATCCTTAATAACCCACATGCGATTTTTCTGCAAGTATACAGTTTGTTTATTGAGCATAGGGGTATTAGATGTCAATCCCACAGGGAAGAGTGACAATTACCGACGTTTTTTGAACTCTTTTATTATTTAGACTATCACAAGTACAAGAAATTAAATCCACACTATAAGAGTAACAAAAATACACTAGAAAACTCCTAGAGGCATGGAATTCCTTACTACTCTTGAAAATGACATTATCAGTTAAGTGAATGCTATTATTTTGGCTAATTATGGCGTAATTTTCTAATGTATGTGAAATCTACTCTCGTAGTGAATCAATTATACTTATAACTAAACCATACCGGATGCCTTTAACATCATCCAGATTGGCTTTCAGTTGATAGTAGCCTCTATTTATAGGCTAAAACTTTAGGAGTATTAAAATATCACCATTAAATGGAATAAATATGTCATATTTTCATTTACAAAATTTAAAAAATTCTAGGTTCATTGTATAATAGTCAAAATTCACTAAATAAATTCTTAAAACCTAATCATTACATAGGTTACAAATACAAGGCATAAATCTCATAAGTTACCCTTTTGAATGGTTGATTTTGTAACTGAAAATTCATTAAAGAATTTGTAACTTATTGCATTTGAATTCAAAATATAAACATGTGAATGAATTCAAAATAGTAATGATATTTTTATTAAAATATCCAACACTTCTCTTGGAAAGAAATTTAAGTGGTCTAAGCCATCAAACTTCCAACAGTGAAGCTTCCAACTACACAGAGATTGAGAAAGACAGAGCTCTTAGACACATAGTTGACAGCTTGCACTAAAACTACCATCATATCATAGAGCAACTAACGTTTTATACCTTGAGTTTCTATCATGGCGAATATTAACAGCAATTTTCTGGTGGTTATGCTGTTACGGGTGCTCTTTCAAACAAAACTGAAAAGCCAAATTGAGAATATGATTACATATGCAAAAGAAGTACTATCAAGTTGACTAAGTAAGACATACTTTCAGTTCTTTTAGCCGTTAGAGTTCTTGCGCACGGACAAGCAGTGCAAAGTTTGGCTGTGATGAGATAGGAATTAACACTGGGGAAGCTCTGGAAATAGGCACCTATATCGGAGAGGTTCATAACATATGTGTTCTTCAAATGCCACTACTAGCTAATGACATGAGAAAAACAACCCAAGCTATCTATATGTTGGATGATTAGCTATTTTTGGTATGTAGGCTGCGAAATTGAAATCGCCAAGTTGAGATTTCTCCACCTCAAAGGTGGAATATATCATAATTGAGGCCAAATGTCTCAATCACAGGTGAAATAATTTGACGAATTGAAATCCTCACTATCACTTTTTTCGGTGGTAATTCAGTGCCAGCCACTTTTTAAATTATATCAAGTGTTCAGTTAATTTAAATTAGCGCGTAATATCTAATCTTAAATTAATTGGACACTTGGTATCGGATGAAGGAGTGGCATCAAGTTGTCACTGATTAAATAGCACTGAGGATCTGATTTGATAATTTGAGAAGAGAATCAATCCATGCACCAGATTCTTTACGGATATTTTGACCTTTCTAGTAACTGGGATGAGCCTTCGGCGGCATCGTGTTCTTTTGAATTGGAAAAATGAGTCCTTTTGAATTGGGAAATATCTCATTTTCTTGTTTTTAATTAGAAGCTCTATCAAGTTGCCACTTTTAGAGTTGCATTTCCACCAGGAAGCACAAGGGAAAAAGGGCTGTTTGAAGTACCTAAAATACAAAATATTTCCATGACCTACTGGTAAGAGATCTGGTCAGTTAACAAATAATCCAAAAATCAGCAGTTAATGCAACCAACCAGTATCCTTTCCGACCATCTCTCTGTTTTTTTGGCCTTGTCCTTTCCCCCGACATATAAGGTTCATCTCTGGCCATCATTCGTTCCATTAAGCTGTTGCATGGAAGGCTTTTTTCATTTACCAAACCTTTTCTGTTTTATTCAGTTACTTTTTCCTGTTTTGATAAAAATTTTCTTGGTGTCCAATGACCTTGATGAACAAGGCACCACAGAAATCAGCTCTGTTATACTGAAACAAACTTTACCTCTTACTGAACTGCCTGATGAACAGACAATATTAACTACAAAAGTGTTACACCAAACAATTTTAGAGACCATGGGAAAGGGCAAACAAATTAGTCGTCAACTAATGATGCAAACTTTCCAAAGCTGAAACATAGCAAGATGAAGATTTACAAAGTGAGCATCCACTGACTTGATTGAGACAATCTGAAACCTGAGTCTCAACAATTGATGAGGACCTTTAAGTCATCAATCCCCAATCCCAGTTGTTCCTCCTTCAGAATTCTGACTGACTCTTCAGCTGAGCTTCGACACAGTTGCATCTCAATCATGACCAATGTAGGGATATCTGCAAAACCAGAGGGAACCTCCTCAAGGTGCCTGCAATTCCGCAGCACAAGTTGTTGCAGCTTGGGCAGGTGATCAGCAGAGGCATTCCATTGAGCAATGTTTAGAGTGTCAAGTTTTAAAAATTTAAGCTCAAGGAACTCTCCTTCTTTCATGTTCCATCTTTCACCCTCAAAGGCTCTAGAAAGTAATTTGAGAACCTCAAGGTTGGGTAACCTCCCAATCTCTGAAACACAATCCCATGGTAGGCAAAATTTTGACAGAGTCAACTTTTTAAGATTCAAGGGGAAGTCAAATTTACGAGGATGACAAAATCTTCCGGAATATGTTACCTTGAGTGCTTCAAGTTGTGTTAGAAAGCCCAAGAGTGGGAACCCATAGCCTTTACCAGTATCAACTTTAGATTCTGAGAATATGCATCCCAGTTTCTGGAGTTGGGGTAACTGCCTCATCAACTTCTCTGTTTCCTCCCCAGAAAAGAGAACTGGGGAGGAAAGAGTAACAAGATTATCTAACTGAGATGAATCTTCTTTGACGAAACTAAAGGAAGTAAAGCTCTTTACATGCACACGTCTCAACTTCACC
Organism: Coffea eugenioides; assembly: GCF_003713205.1. Classification (NCBI taxonomy): domain Eukaryota; kingdom Viridiplantae; phylum Streptophyta; class Magnoliopsida; order Gentianales; family Rubiaceae; genus Coffea; species Coffea eugenioides. The sequence continues at coordinate 3,579,539 of NC_040045.1, forward strand.
ATGCTCCAAAACGTATGCGGCAGATCAACTTTACCTTTCAATCCCCTCACAAGCAAAGTTTCTAAATTCCAGAGGCAGGATATTGATGCTGGAATAGAGTCTAAGTCACCACAAACAGCTAAATACCTCAAATGAACCAAATGTTCCAATCCCCTAGGGAAACAATGGCCCATGTTGATGCACTCTAAATCCAACACCCTGAGAAGTTTAAAATTGTCTGTTATGAAGCCAACGTTGTAAGGACATCGTGGATACATATCATTGGTGGCAAAAAAGAGTAAAGAGCGCACACATGGCCCAGAAGGCATTGACATAGCAAAATGCTTTCGTCTTGAACAAATAGACAGCCGATATATTTTGTATGTAATGGAAATTGAAGGATGACAATAACCAGGATCAACACCATAATCTAAATTCTCATGGGAAGAAGCAAAAAGTTCATCATACCCAGTTATCGAATGCAAAAAGTTTTGCTCTTTGCATCTAACTAAGCACAAAGCACGCAGCATGTCATGAACACGGCATGTTTTGACTCCACCATTGGACTTTCTTTTGGAAGCTATTACTAGGCTTCTACCAATTAGATCATTCAAGTATTTCTCTGCCAGGTGTTCTAAACTGTCTAGCTCTGGATTCTGTACAAAACCTTCAGCTATCCACAGACGTGTCAACTTTGAAACTGGAATTTCTCTATCCTTCAAGAACGCTCCAAGGTACAGAAAGCATGGCTTCAGATAGGTTGGCAAATGTGAGTAGCTTAGCTCTAAGATGTCCATGCACCTCGTTTCTGGATCATCAGCAATGCATGAGCTTAAAGTTCTCGCAACTGTTTCCCACCAATCTTGCTTCTTGCCAGTTCTCTGAAGGAGACCAGATATTGCAACAACTGCAAGAGGTAAACCTTTACAACCTCTGGCTATTTTCTTTCCCAGGTTCACCAATTCATCAGGACAATCTTTTCGATTGAAAAGCTTCTTCTGCAATAAATTCCAACTTTCATCATCAGAAAACAGACGAAGTGAATGAGCTATACTATCAGATTTTGTCGTCAAAGCTACATCAGTAAGACGACTTGTAATCAATATTCTGCTTCCATTTTTGTCATCCGGAAGTGAAAATTCTAAGTCATTCCATGCCTCTCTGCTCCACAAATCATCCAAAACTATGAGGTACTTTCTGTTCTTTAAACATTGGTACAACTTGAACTCTAAATCGTCCTCACTCAGTTCAAGAACATCATTAGTAAGTTCCATAATGTCACTTAATATGTTAAGTAACAATTCTCTTTTACGATACACTTGAGAAATATAACACCATGCCCGAATATGGAAGTGATAGGTAATCGAAGGATCATTGTATACCTTTTTAGCCAGAGTGGTCTTACCTAGTCCAGGCATGCCAACAATTGAAACGACTTGTTGTTGCAATGTTCCTCTTGTAAGTCGATCCATAATCAGTTCAGCCTGATCATCAAGATCAATCACAACTTCATCCACATTGGGCACAATAGCTGGTGAGATTAAACTTCCCGAAGTATGCACAACATTATGGACCTCAATACTATACATCTTATCAAAGATTGCTGAAGCCTGAAGTTTTATGACTTTAAACTCCTCTATGAGATCAGAAAACCATAGTGCATGATACCATTCAACACAACCGCCAACCAGTATTTTGTCAATAAAATACTCTGTCTCATATGCCATATCTATTATGCATGAACGGAGATCATTCAAGTCTGAGTGCTCATTATACTGCTCAATTATATTCTTGAGAAGAGATCTCATGATCTTCACCTGTCTGGATAGGGCTTCAACATAACGCTTCATGCAAGCATTAGAATCGAATTTATCAATAAACCGCTTCCCCAGATCTTTTTTCCTGTAAAGCACTCCCAGATTTCCCAAGAGGAAGTCCATAAATCCCACTCCATTAGTCCTGGGGAAGTTATAATCCATTGAGCTTCGTTGTTGCAAATAAATATTTTTTATCTCTTCCTTGAAGGGTTTAATCCTTTTTACCAACTTAGGGAGTAAAAGATTTATATTCCCAACCAAATCTTCTCTAAAGTTGCTGGCAAGGAATGAGTCATAGAGAGATCTTACAAATTTAGATACTGATACAACCCCAGACAAGAGCTCCTCATTCTTCTCTCCTGGACCCATTAGAAATGTTCTGATCAATATTAGCCCCTCATAAATGGTTTCAATGTTCTCCCTATCATTGATCATTAAATCTGAATAAGGTTGACTATTAAGTAGCTCCGTGAAAAATGCCTCAGTCAGGAAAACTTTAAGCACCTCAAGCACATCACGATGCCTGCGTGCAAATAATTTGCCTTTCAATGAGCTAACAGCAAACCTTACCTCCTTAGCCAAAGCTGAAATATGGATCCAGATTGTCTTATTGCTTTCAGTTTTTCCCTGTGGTGAATCTGTCAGAAGTTTTCTCAACAATTTCAGTCCCTCCCGATGAGCATCAATCCTCTCCTCATAACAGACTGTTGCATCTTCTGGTTTCAATACCACACTGAGGAATGCCTCAGCCTTGAGAAGCTCCATTTTCGAATGCAACTTATACAGTGCAACCTCATTCTTTTCATCCATATTCTCGGTCATTGAGCAGCCGATAGATCCAATCTGGATGGCCACTACTACAACATCCCTCAAGAGCAACTGCACCTCATCCTTATTGAACAACGCGTCACATGAATCCAACAGAAATAATATGAATTCAACAAATCCCTGATTGATTATTTCCAGTTGTTGATCCTTCTTAGGAACAAGAAAATCAACAAAGTAATCAACTACTTCTGCCTTCGCCCAGTCTGGGTATGACTTTATGCCTCTGAGAACATTGAGATAAATATCTGCAACTTGTGGAGTATTGAGCTTCAACTTCTTTTGCAGATCACTTAGCATCACAACCCTGTCTGTAAACAGGGAAATCTTTTCATCATCCATCTTATCACACCAACAAGAATAAGAAAGATGTGCTGCCTGCAGACCAAGCTCTGCAAACTGCACCAAAACATCGCTCTCGACAAAATCTGCACCACGAATGCTCCACCATGCTAATTCTTTGAAGGGTATGACATTTTCTTCAAGGGCCATCAATTCTCTAACCAAGACAGGCTCAATTAACTTGTAGTTCCCATGGAGAAGATCCTTGAGATTCTGCTCCAAAGAGTCAAAGAACTCATTCCATTGACGAGTCTTGGTCAGGGGAGGAGGCTCTGATTGGAACGAATAGTTGGTCATGTACTCATAGATTTTCATAACTTTTCGCCTGAAAAAGGTAATCTTTTCTTGTAGCTGAGCAATTGCAGAATCCAAGAATTCAGCACTTCTTTCATACCCTTTCTGATAAGAAGCAGTGCTGAGATCCCTTTTGACAACAGAGAGTGCAGCTTCAAATTCAGCATCAAGGACCAAAAAGTCAGCCTGAATCGTGTCATCAGTGTCCCTCCAATTTCCTACGTATTTGAGAAATGTTCTCAGAAGTCTTAATTCAACCTTGAGGTTTTCAAATGGGTCACAAAATGCATCTTCTTCTTCAGCAGCATCATCACCATCATTCCCCCATGTCCCCTCCAGCACCTTGAGGATATAATCAACAGAATTGAAAGTTTTACTCATCTTTAATATGATCACTAACCTTTTCACTTCTCACAAGATCATACAAGAAAGCGAAAGAAGCGGCACTATCTCTGTCTCTATCCGATTTCCCAAATCCCAACTTGAAGCAATATGACTCACAAGTGGGTTGACCTCTGGTCAACTGAGTCAGAGTCACAACTAGTTGACTTTCGTACTGTTTGTGTCAAAATACTAGTCCGCGTTTATTTTAGGCTTAAATACAAGTTGCCCCTATAATCATAAGCAGCAATTGATTCCCTGTACTGGCGAAATCTATAAATTATCCTCTGATGACCAAAAATCATATTTTTGGGCTAATAAAAAGATAATAATGCTCACAGTTGAAGGAAATTTGTCTCTTTTTTTTGGCAATTTCTGCTTCTTCTTCTCTTCTTTTTGTTTATTATGTTTAAATTTTTTTCCTCCTCCTCTACTCCTATTACTGCATATAAATTTTGATAATAATGTGCTAAAGAATTTATTTTTACAGTTAAATACATACCAATAATTTCTTATTAAAAAAATTCAATCATTATATAAGAAATTATAAAGCATATACTTTATAAACAAAACTTAAGTATTTCACATTCACACTAATGATTTCTTATTACATATAAATTTTTGGCTAAAAGTCATGATGAATTAATTTTTCAATCTAAGTCATCGGGTAGAATAACTTTCCTAGGTTTCCAAAATTCAGCCAAGATCCTTAAAGTTTTCAGCCACTAATCCGAAGTTTTTGTGTCTGAATTCAGTTGAGTTGAGCCAAATTTGTTACAACCAAAAGCTACATTAAAGTGTGACTTGTTTGAAAGCTAAATTTGATTACTCTTGGACTTTTCTAACTTCTTCGAGGGTGAAATCAAGGGCCATTGAGAACATTTTGGTGAGCTTCTTGGAGTGTTTCGAGTGTAAAAATGAGAGCGAGAGTTGGAACTTGTTTTTATCACTAACTCTATTTTGCAGCTTACTTCCAAGATGTCTAACAAAGGAGGAGAAAGCTCTCAACCTTTGACTTCGAAACTTTTGCAGAATCTTTGAGAGGTGACATGGGCCGAATCATGGACCAGAAATTGGAGGTAATTCATAAGAGGATTGATCAACTAGAATCTGCCAAAAGTGCTAGCAAAGGAAGCCGGGGTAGAACACCATTACATGAATCTGAGAATTCTAATTCGGACGACGAGGTGGAGACTAGGCCGAGGAGGAACAAGAGGAATTTGAGAGTTTAATCTGATGCTATAAAAGGAGTCAAAATGAAAATTCCCTCCTTTCAAGAAAGATCTGATCCGGATGCTTATCTAGAGTGAGAGAAACGTGTAGAATTCATCTTTGACTGTAACTCCTACACTAATGAGCAAAAGATGAAACTTGCCATAATGGAGTTCACTGAGTATGCTATCATATAGCGGGATCAAATCTCTAGCAGTTGGAGATGGAGTGGAGAATTGCCAGTAAATACGTGGACGGAATTAAAGCTCTCATGAAGAAACGCTTTGTTCCTAGTCATTACTATCGCGACTTATATCAAAAGTTGCAAAACTTGATTTAAGGGAATAGAAGAGTCGAGGACTATTATAAGGAGATGAAGATCTATATGCTTTGAGTTGACATTGTAGAAGATAGGGAGGCTACAATGGAAAGGTTTTTGAGTGGATTACGACCAAAAAATACGGACCAAGTTGAGATGCATCACTACGTTGAAATTGGTGATATGTTGGAAAAAGCAATCAAGGCCAAGATGAGGTTAAAGAGGAGGGGTCCATTGAGATCAGCTCCTAGTCCTTCACCATCTTATTCACACACACCACAAGATAGGTGTGATGAAAGGGCTACAACCAGACATATACCCTTCTCGAACCAAGACCTACTTTGTCAAAAGGGGAAGCAAAACCGATCGCTAAGCCTTCTAATGAGACACCGAAACCAAGACAAAGAGATACTAAGTGTTGGAGATGCCAAGGGCTTGGACACATTGCGAGTCAATGTCCTAATCAAAGGGCAATGCTTGTACTTCCAAGTGGAGAAATTGTGACAGGCGATGAAGAAGAATATAAAGACATGCCATCACTAGTTAAGGAAGGAGATGATTCACAAGAAATTATTAGTTTAGGCTTGGTTACAAGGAGAGCTTTGGTTGTACATGTTAAAAACTGATATGCGCGGGGTATGCATACAACAATAAAGTTCAATCCATAGTCAAGTTCTAAATTTATAATCTCCTAAATTACCCCACATGCAATTTTCCACAAGTATACGGGTTGGGCAAGTATAAGGTAATTAGGGTCAAACCTACAGGAAAGACGAACAACTACCGGCACTACTAAAGTTTCTCTATTATTTAGATTACCAACAAATTAAAATCAACAAATCTAAACTACAATGGGAAGAAAATACAAATAAAAGCTCCCCGGATAATGGAATCCCTATCTACTCATCCTAGCGCAACTTCTTGACTAATTGAGTACTAAAATTTCGGTTAAATAATGGTGTAATTTCCTAGTGTACGTGATACCCACTTTCGTCGATGTACCAACTATATCTATAGTTAATCCATACCTACTTTCGTGTTTATGAAATCAACTATAAGTTCATTTACTTCTATGAAATTACTACAAAACAAGCCGTGATGGTGCACCTCTACTTTCGTGAGTGTACTCCCTAAATTTAACATTTTCATGAACTAGTGTCAAATTCTAATTTTCATTGTAAATCTAACACCTTGAGATTATCACAATTAATCGCCAGTTAATCATGATTTTAAGAACAAAAGTGCTAAATAACTCAATCAAGATAATACCCAAAATAATCAAGAAATCAACACATAGCAATCATAGATAGTTCAACCAAATACCCAAGGCATAAACTTTAAAACAACATCAACAAACATAGTATCCAAACTAGTAGATGCACTAAACATGGAGTTAAACACAAGATAAAGAGTTTGGGAAAGAGGATAACCCTTATCACTAGAGCCTCCACCGTGCCCCTTCTTCATCCCAATCTTCCTCCTTCTCAGCTTTTACAAGAATATATACATAATACAAATCCTAAACTAGTCCTACAAGCTAAGAGAAATGGAAAAGGCTATAAGTGTGGTGGGTTTCTGTCTTGCCTCAAATGGCAAGACACAATCCTTTTTGTTTCTTTCTTTTGCTCCAAAGCTCTCTTCCTCTCTAAAACTAACTGGAAACTAAAGGCTTCCAAAAGCTCATTCTAAGACAAAAAGCTCCTCTATTTATAATCTTCAAGATTTCCTAAATCTTCCACAAGAAGCTTGGCTTGGTCTTGAGGAGTCAAGATTGTGAAATGAAATGACACAAAATTGACAAAATTTGATGTCTTAGACCCAAAAAGTTGCTGCCAAAACATCATGGATGCTGCAAGAAAGAAAGATGAAAAGATATTTGCAAGTTGTGCAAGTTGCACAAATTGCAGATTTTTCCCGCTAAGTATACGACGCGGTATTTGAAGCGAATTTCACTATCCGACGCCGTATACTGTTAAACACTCTTTTTCGAAAAATCTTTTGACGAGTATTTGGTATGATTATTTGACTTCACTCCCTCAATCTGATGTTGTATACTGCTCAATACCTTTTTTCTTACAAAACCTTCTAACGGGTATTCGGTTTGATATCTGATTCGAAATTCACTGTCCAACGTATACTCTCATCTAATCTGATGATGACCTTTTGTAAATGGCCCCGTATTGTCCTTGCTCCTTCATCCCTACCAAAATATGATAAACATTAATAACTAAAAAGGATGAATTCACAAGTCTTCTCAACATTATTCAAAGGCATCAAATATTATCAAAATGGTCACTCACATTACCTTAGGAGCTCAGAATAACTATAAATAAATTAAAATATGCATAAATTATTAGGTAAAATTGACACTTGTCAAAGACGATGTTACTTAAAGGGAGAACATATTCTATACTCGTTGTCACATTAAAGGCAAAGTGTGTAGTTTAGTCACTGATCTGGGTAGCTGTGCGAACGTAGCAAGTGTGTTGATGGTTGAAACATTGGGCTTGGAGGCTCATGAGTATCCTAAGCCTTTTGGTTAACAATTGTGATGACATTCATGTGTCACATTAGGTACTTGTTCCCTTCAGAGTTGGTAGATATGAGGATGAAATTCTTTGTGATATTATACCTATGCAAGCTAGTCATCTTTTACTTGGTAGACCTTAGGAGTTTGATAAGAATGCAAGTCATGAGGGTGGTCGAACCAATAAGTATAGTTTTGTGCACAATGATAGAAAGATCAGCCTTGTACTTCTATCACCTAAGTAAGTGTATGAGGATCAAGTAAAATTGCAAAGAGAGTATGATGTGAACATTGAGAAAAGAAAAAGAGAGAGAACCAAGAGAAAATCAGCAAAGGGATCCAAGAAAATGAGGGGAAAAAGGCTAATAATGGTTTGAATCTTGAGGTAAAAACCGAGAGAAAACAAATTCTGATTGCAAAAGCCAAAGATATGAGAGAGAGATTTTGTCATCGCCGAACCTTACTTGTGCTTCTAAGCGAGGAGGTTTTGGTTCCTCCTAATGACACTAAATCTTCTTTGCCAAGTTCTATAGTGTCTCTTTTGCAGGAATTTGGAGATGTATTTCCTGAAGAAGTGCCTAGTGGTTTACCACCAATTAGAAGAATCAAGTACCGAATCGACTTAATTCTTGGAGTGCCATTACCCAATCAACCAGCTTATAGAAGCAATCCTAAGGAAACGAAGGAACTTCAAAGGGAAGTTGAGGACCTACTTGCAAATGGTTGGGCGAGAGAGAGTTTAAGTTTGTGTGTTGTGCCAGTTATACTCGTCCTCAAGAAGGATGGAACGTGGAGGATATGTACTGATTGCAGAGCCATCAATTCAATTACAATAAAGTATCACCACCCTATTCTTCGTTTAGATGATATGTTAGATGAGTTGCATGGTGCTATCATCTTTTCAAAAATTGATCTTAAAAGTGGATATCATCAAATTCGTATTAAAGAGGGTGATGAATGGAAAATGACTTTTAAGACTAATTATGGCTTGTATGAGTGGTTGATTATGCCTTTTGGGTTAACTAATGCACCTAATACTTTTATGATATTGATGAATCATGTGTTGCATGCCTACTTAGGGAAATTTGTAGTCATTTATTTTGATGTTATACTCATATACAACAAGAGTCTAGAAGACCACCTTGACCATCTAAGACTTGTACTTGAAGTACTTCGAAAGGAATAATTTTATGCCAACCTTAAGAAGTGCACTTTTTGTACTAATAAACTTGTGTTCTTAGGTTTTGTTGTTAGTTCACAAGGAATTCAAGTAGAAGATAGTAAGATTAAAGCAATTCGTGCGTGGCTGGTTCCAAGGACTGTTGGTGAAGTTCGTAGCTTCCATGGACTTGCGAGTTTCTATAGGCTACTTGTGAGAGATCCTATAGCACAATTGCCGCCCCATTGACAGCAATCATTAAAAAGAATGAGAAATTCATTTGGGGAGAAGGTGAACAAAGAGCTTTCGATTCACTTAAAGAACACCTCACACATGCATCTATTTTGTCATTACCTGATTTTACTAAAATATTTAAAATTGAATGTGACGCTTCAGGTATTGGAATTGGAGCAGTATTGATGCAAGGTGGTCGTCTTGTCACTTGCTTTAGTGAGAAGCTAAGTGGTGTTTCTTTGAACTATTGTACATATGACAAAGAATTGTATGCTCTAGTTCATGCACTGGAGACATGGTAGCATTACTTGCAGACCAAAGAGTTTGTGATTCACACCGACCATAAATCTTTGAAGTACCTTAGGGCTCTACATAAATTGAGCAAACGGCATGTGAGATGAATCTCATTCATTGAAACTTTTCCTTATGTTATCAAATATAAATTTGGTAAGACTAACGTAGTAGCCAATGAATTATCGAGAAGGTATGCCTTGCTTACCTCTCTCAATGCTAAGTTACTAGGATTTGAAATGATTAATGATTTATACCCGACTGACATGAATTTTAAAGATGTTTATGCTTTGTGTAAGGAAGTTGGACACCAGGGGCAGAGCTAAGACCCCACAGTAAGTGGGGTCAAATTTTAGTATAGTAAAATTCATTTTTAAAAAAATAAAAACTACTAACATTATATATAGGTTATAACTATACCCTATGAGTACTCTTTTTTTAAAATTTTTTTTAAAAAAACTGTTGCAAAAGCAATTCATTATCAATTTTGTTAAATGCATCTTTTTCAATGTAAGTAATTGAACCTCTTGAATTTTTTAAAATAATCTATGAATCACCATCAACTTGATCTTCTACAGGTTTCTTTTACAAAATTTATCTTTACCCTATTATAAATAAAAATCATAATAACTTAATTTTGTATTATAAATAAAAAGTTTACCATCCACTTGAATAATTCTTGTTTTTGAAGACTTTGAAGTTTGGAAAAAAATGATTTGAAGAATTGGTTTTCTCACTCCACTCAAGAAAGTTCACCCCTTGTGTTTGAAAATTTTAGATGATTTTGTTCTTGAACTAACTTCCATAGATAATTTGAAATAAATTCAAAATTATTGTGATGGTAAGAATTATGAATTTTCAATTTTTTGAGATCAATGTATATAGGAAAGAGAATTTGATAAAATATAGTGGGGTCAAATAAGATGCAACTTTAAAATTTTTCAAATTTCCCAAGCCTAAGAACTAATTTTTCAAAGTTAAGTGCAGTCAATTGACCACACTTGCTTGTACGTGGCTCCGCTACTGCTGGACACGGCAAATACTATGTGTCAGATGGTTACCTGTTTTACATCAATAAACTTTATATTCCTAGTGGTTTCATTTGAGATTTGCTAGTAAAGGAATCTCACCGTGGTGGATTAATGGGCCATTTTGGAGTGACTAAAACACTTGATATTTTGCAAGAACACTTCTTTTGGCCTCACATGAAAAAGGATGTTGAGAGGGAGGTAGCGAGATGCTTGCAATGCCAGAAAGCTAAGTCTAAGGTTAACCCGTATAGTCTCTATACACCTTTACCTATTCCTAGTAAACCTTGGGTAGATTTATCTATGGATTTTATACTTGATTTGCCTAGAACTCATAGAAATCATGATTCTATATTTGTGGTAGTTGATAGATTTTCTAAAATGTCTCATTTTATTGCATGCCACAAAATTGATGATGCTTCACATGTTGCGGACTGGTTCTTTAAAAGGATACTTATATAACATGGCATACCTCGTATGATTGTATCTAATAGAGATGTTTAACTTTTTAGCTACTTTTGGAAGATACTTTGGTCTAAGTTAGGAACTAAGTTGTTGTTTTCAACTACTAGTCATCCTTAAACTGATGGTCAAACTGAGGTTATTAATCGAACTATTTCTACCATGTTACGAGCTTTAATTAAGAAGAATTTAAAAACATGGGAAGATTGTTTACCTCATATTGAGTTTGCTTACAATCGTTCTATACATTCTACTACGCAGTTTTCGCCTTTTGAGATTGTTTATGATTTTAACCCGTTAACTCCTATGGACCTAATGCCTTTACTTTTGAATGAACGTGTTAGTCTAGATGGTACGAAATTTGCATGAACAAGTGTGCTTAAATATTGAAAAGTAGACAGAGCAGTTTACTAAGCAAGCAAAAAAGGTAGACGAAAAGTGATAGTTGAACCTAGTGACTGGGTGTGGCTTCATATGCATACAGAACATTTCCCAGTGCAACGAAGGAATAAACTCCTTCCATGTGGAGATGGACCATTTCAAGTTCTTGAGCGAGTCAATGACAATGCTTATGAGATCGACCTTCCAGGTGAGTATGGAGTTAGTACAACTTTTAACGTTGTTGATTTGAGTCCGTTTGATGTAGGTGATGATCGCGATTTAAGGACAAATCCTTCTTAAGAGGAGGGGACTAAAGTGGTCATAGATGCTGTCCAAATGAAGGCCTCGGGTTCACATGGTTCGTTGAGTTCCAATGGTGGTTCGCGTGTGCCATTCAAGTGCCACTTGGTCCAATGACTCAAGCACGGGCTAAGAGGTTGCAAGCTGGACTACAAGCTTTTGTTCAATCTGTGCAAGAGCAAGCCGGGAGTTCTACTATAGAAGGACTTGATCAACAAATCAAGTTCGTGAACATGTTGCAAGCGCTAGAGGAATGACTTCTTCATTAGTTCTAGTGTTAGTCTTATTGCTGTAATTAGTTTAGTTACTTGTCATTTAACTAGTTAGTAGGTAGCGCCTGGCTCATGTTGAGCTTAGTATTTAGTCGATTAGTCAGTTACTCTAGTGGCTATTTCGTTTAAGCTTTCCTAATTCTAGTAGGATTAATGTTCGGCTAGCTTAGGGTTTTGAATGAGCTGAATTAGCTTCCAATTCCTAGTAGGATTTGCGTCGCTTGTAAGCCTATTTAAAGGCCACGGATTTCAGTAATAAAGATTAGACAAATTTCCAGCAAACACTAGAGAGAAGTTCCCTTGGCTTCTTGAAGCAACCTTTGAATACTTTAGAGCAAGTTTTAGGTATTCGAATTAGACTTATCAAAGGTATTCGAATTAGGGTTATCAAATAAGAATCGCACTTGTTAGTAACGCCTTTCTAACTACATCCTAAGTGTCCTTTCATCACTTATTGTGGGTAAGAATCGTTCTTGAGTCACAATCAAGGGGTTTAAAGGGTTTAAGGATTCTGCACCTTTCAAACTTGGAACAATCGTCTAGATTTTGGAACTTGTGGACTATGAGACTTCCTTCAAGCAGTTGGGTTCGTATTAACTTTGACTTTATTTGTTTAGAAAATCTAAAAATTATAAAAGACAAAATGAAATTGTAAATTAAAAGAATTAAATAATGCAACAGTCCATTCATGCATCTAGTCCCATAAATATCCTTAAAAGTGATTTTTTTTTTTGTACCACCATAGGAGTTATTGGGGGAAATATTCTTATACTATATAAGAATAAGTTTAGTACAAAGATTTCAACCGCAAGGGTGGGACTATTTTGGGAATCTGAGAGTATTTGAAGTGCAATTGAAGTATTGAATATGAATCATTATAACTAATTTGATTTTTTTATAATTACTTAAATGTTCTATGAGACATTTAAAGTTATGGATAAGTTTAACATGTGGCAATATTCGATATCCGATTAAACATTGGGTACAATTGAATTCAGCTTGTGTTTTAGTGGAATTACATAAAAATCCTTTTAATCATTTTATTGGATTAGCATCCAAGTCTCTTAATTTCTTAAAGCCTTTATCATCAGTTATTTGCAAACTTATGATATATAGATGTTAAGACACAATTAATACTGATTAGTAGAGAAGTTTGGTTTCTTGGCCGTTACCATAGTAACCCCCATCTATTCAAATTCATTTCATTTACTTATACTTTTGTTCCACTACAATCATATAGTTTATTGAATTCAGATGTTGTTATATTAGTTACTTCTCTTTCCCATTTTGCAACATCTTTTTCAATAGGTATGTTTTCTTTAGCTAATCTACTTTTTTGGTTGTAAGAAATCTGTAATCTTGCAAGTTGTATGTGCAATATTTTTTTTTAGTGTTTTAATTCAATTGCCATGTTAGATAGGCTTGATAGGGAGGAGATCACATTTGTTAATTGTCATTTGTGATTTAGAATAAGTTTATCATCATAAAATTTTTCATTTATAGATTGCATCCACTTCTTTTGTTGTTTTAACTATTAGTTACGGTAATTTTCAAATTGTTTGCTACTTTATTGATGATTCCATGTAGGCAATTTTTCACTTCATTTGATTTGCCAATATGTTTAACTATCTACTTAAAACTATTTGGCTGTAGATCCAAAGTATGTACTTCATTACTTTTAATTGTTTTCTTGAATTGAGTGGATTAAGATGTTTTAGTACTTTTTTTAGGTAATTATTCATCTAGATTAGCATGTTAGTTATTGTATATCTTTGCAACTAAGTCAAAAACTGATGTTTTGTGATTGTAGCCCCTACTGAGAAGGAGATATTTTGCTATATGTCCTAAATCATACAATAAATCATAATTGATTGATTGGTCAATGTGGATGTTTCATGATAATATGCCCTTGGAATCAATATAAATCAAAGAATTTGGGTTGCAAGAACCGAAATTCCACTAGCAATGATTTCTTCAAGTATGCTAATTGTTCAAATCTCATTTATATGATAAGATAATGAGGTGGATTGCCCTCATATCAAAATCAAATTCAAACTAAACAACAAATTTTAAAATCCCTAAAGTGCATGAGCAGATATAAGTAGATCTTTTATTCTACTAGATTAGACGCAAAGTGGTTAATTGTGTTTTATAATTATATTTCAATGCATATTATATTTTTTACTCAATATGTAATTTATAATTTTTCTATTTAATATCACATAATAAAATTGTCATACTTCAATTCTTATACTACAAAATACTAAATAATAATTATTAACTATCTTTAATTATAGGTACTAAACTCCCGCGCATGGCGCGGGCTTTTTCCCCTAGTATATATAAAAAGAAAGGGCCATCAAAGTTGTCAGTGTAATCAATTAACATATATTTGTTGCAACACAAACTGTAATTTTGATCATTATTTTTGTTTTCAATTTTCAAATAAAGGAGTTCTACTCCAATTGAAAACAAATAGGCTTTAACACTTCACCAAAAATTCTCATGACAATGGGTTTATAAATTTTAGCATATATTCTTTTTCAATGAAACGTTAAATATTTTTTTTTATATGTAAATGTGGTATCAAACATCGATCAGGCGCTTAGATAAATGACGACCACTGATTTTGATTGCCAGAGATGATTTCTCATAATTGCATACTTTCATTGGAATGTACATGTCATAGTAGGTTCATACTCGCATCCTGTTCATTATTTCGTCACAACAAATGCATCCTTGTGTGCATTGACTATAGACAGTCGCTGCTCTTTAAGAAATATACACACTTCATAAGAACAAATCTGAAAGTACTAAGGGGTGCTTGTTTCATAGATTGAAATAAAAAATGAAAATGGAATCATAGACTCTGGTTTTGAAATTAAACTTTTTATTTCAATATCTAGGTTGGTTCACACATTGAAATTAGCATCATTCCAATTTCTGATGTTTGGTTTGATGAGTATTTCGGAATTAAATGCAATTAAATTTCAAAATTACCCTGATATAATAATTCTATGAAATAAAAGAATTAAAGGCATAGAAGACATTAATACCTTTGAATACCGAGAATTAAAGGCATATAAGATTGATCCCTGCAATCTTAGACTCTTTTCATCTATATTTGTAGTAATTCTCTTGATAGATTGAACATCCTGTAATGCATGAACTAAACCTCGATGAATACCCTTCTTTCCATCTAAGACACTCTTGACCATAGTTTTTTTTTTCTTGACCACAGTTTCTTTTTTTTCTTGACCACTGTTTCAAGAGAACTTTTCCCCACTGCCTGCGGCAGGAATCTAGACAAAGAGCAAATGAGGTACGTCTTTACTGACTCGACTTGATTGTCCACGATACATTCTTCAACAAGATCTCTTGCTTTATAAGCAACGTCTTTGATGCATTACAGTAATTCATGATCCTAGAATTTATCAGAAGAATCATCAAGAAAACTCAGCAAGGAGAAAAGATCCTGGTAGAGAATTGTGATCTCAGGAGCAACTTCATAGAACCCTTGGATTTGAGTTGAGGATTTTCTTCAGTTTTTCTTGGAGATCTTTCTCGTGGAGATCTTGTTGAACAATTTTGCCCACTGAAAATATTTGCCCACTATTAATCCATTTAGATCTACTTTAAATCTTTTTTTTAAGAGATTTTGGATAAGATATGAAGACTATACGATGAAGAAGAAGATATAGAAAAACTGATGAAGAAGAAAAAACAGAGGGAGCAGCATGTGATAGAGAGAAAGAGAGGGTAGAGGAGTTTTGTATGTGATGGATAAGTCTGTCATTAATGTTGTGAGGAAATCAGTTGAGGGTTTTGTCCAAAACCTCCCAATTTGTTCTAGAATGGGAGAAGTCCGATTTTTTAGAAATAATTCCAAAAACTGCATTCTAATAGGTTTAACCCAAACAACAAATAAAGGGTTTATTCTATTCTGTGATTTCCAAACCATTTACCAAGCGGCCCCTAAGTTCAACCATTCTCAGAACACAGAAGACAATAAGTAGCACTTCAATCGTGTCATAATCATCATAAAACCATAAAAGATCAATTTCAAACATAACTCCAAAGATATGAATTACATTCTGCTACTAGCTGTAAAAATCTATTATCAGAGTTGAGTTGCCTATTCAGCTAGCTATCAGGTCATATTCATCACAGAATCATACTCGAGCAATTTCAGATGTAACTCCAAGCATAAGAATTGTAATCTGCTGCTAGCTATAAATAATTGAAATCACCATCGTGAGAACTCCCTGAGGTCAGCCAAAATCCTTTACTGACAGCTTCCAAAAATCTTTCATTTTATTCATTTTTAGGTCCACCGCGCCCTTTCTAGACAGCACCTGAAACAAATATTGGCATGTCAGTTATGCAATGCAAAGTCTTAAATTGTCTAGGACACCAAATATTTCAATGACCAATCAGCCAACTGCAGACATTTGAACTTACATTATCCCGGAAAGAGAAAGAGAGAGGGATGGGAAGTAATTGGTGGTTTATTAAATTCCAGTCTATAAAAAAGAGAACATAGAACAACTGATGTTCTTTAGCTTGAATTTCTAACTGGAATTATTAATACTTAGTTGTGAATTTCTTAGGCAATTTACATTAGCATTTTTGTTTGACACAAATTGCAGGCCAAATAGCACTTGTGTTGACATGCAAAGCAGTACCACTAAACTTAACAATGAAACCACCGTATGTATATATATTCCATTTCGGTTAAAAAACGAGCTTCCAGCATAGTTTTTGCTGGTGTGAACACTATGTTGATAAATTTGTGATAATAATTGGAACCCCCATGGAGAATGGACTTGAGAAAAATGCATCATGTGCAGAATTCTTAGCTGCTACAACCATTTAAAATTATTTCTCGAAATAGAGCTAATTTGGCCCAAAACAAGAAAAAAATTAATCAATCTACCAGATTCTTTAGGGAAGCGGACCTACTATGGACATTCAAATGGTATTTTCTCCCTGGCATATCAGTGGAAAACTATTTCAACGGCATCGAAATTTTGAAAGTTTGCATACTAGCAATTTTCCTTCTCCATTTCCATCAGGAATAAATGACATAAACATAGAGTAGTGAACATCTACCAGAAGAAATCTAGATTACATACACAACCCCAAAACTAAAACCTGTAAAATGACCAATTTAAGATTAGAATTCCACTGTTCATAATGGTTGCCAAAAGTTCCTCAGAAAGTTAGAGAGCTTGCAATAAATGGGTAATAGGAGAAGTACATGATGCTTCATAATAAAGGAAGAAACAAGGAAAATAGGAAAGATTAAAGTCACTTACTGCAAAAAGGATATCAGCCAATAGCTTGACCACAATTATGAAGATGATATGAGATCCCAATGTGAACGATTTATGAGGACCTTCCACTGCTCAATTCCCATTTCAAGTTGTTCTTCATTAGAGTCTTCTAAGTGACTCTCAGCAGAATGTCTGAAAAATTGCAGACAATCACAACGAACCTCCTCAAGCTGCCTGCAAATTTGCAAGACTAGCCATCCAAGATTGGGCAGGTCATCACTGTATGCACTCCAATGGGCAAGGTTTGAGGAGTCAAGTTTCAAGAATGAGTTTAATGAACTCCCCTTCTTTCACGTCCCACCTTTTCCCCGCAAAGGCTCTCTACAAAGTAGTTTGAGAACCCAAGGTTGGGTAATCTCCCAATATCTGAAACATAATCCCATGATAGGTGGAAGTTTGATAGTGTTAACTTTCTGAGACTTAAGGGGAATCCAAATAATGAAGAAATCTGCCACAATAGTTACTTTAAGTGACTCAAGCTCTGACAGAAAATCTAATACCGGAAAGCGATTGTGATCCTAACAATCAGCGTGTTCTTCTGTGAAAACATGCATCTAAGTTTACGGAGTATGGGTAACCTTCTCATCATCCTTTCTGTAACTTCAACAGAACAGAGAAATGGAGAGGAAAGACTGACCAGATTATCTATAATTGAGAGGAAATTTCTGTATTGATGTCTTGCAAGATGAAGGTAGCATAATTAGTTACGTGCATATGTCTCGACTTGCCATACTCCAAGTAGTATCTGGCTGTGCAACATTACCTCTTAATCCCTTCAACAGCAAGGTCTCAAGATCCTGAGATTGGCTCTTGATGCTGGAATAGTCTACATCCCCACAAAGAGCTAAACGCCTTAAATGAACCAAGGATTCTATGCAACTAGGGAAAGCCCATAGTGAGTGACTTGGCAAGGAATGTTTATAAAAAGCTCACTCCCTTGTGCAAAGAATCAACTCGAGTCACCAAGTGCATATCCAATTGATGTTTTTGTTTACTATATCCATAAGGACACCTACCTTTGCATTGACATGCTCCATCATTCAGAAAAACTTGACCAGATTCCTCAGCCATTTTTGCTGTCATCACCTCCTCCTTGATATGACAGACATAGCCATTGCTGAAATTTCGATCAAAAGCAGTTAACATCATTTTCCTATTGTACATTCTTTGTTGCACCAATAAGAAATCTGATCAGGTATGTGATCCCTTCAAGATTTTTCTCTTAGAAATGAGAAACTTAACAATTTACACCACCAAGCTAGGGGATGACTTTGAAACCTTCACATTAGGAAATGCCTCAACAATATCTCAGAACTTAGGCTTAAACTTCTTCTGCAGATGAAAACAGCATACTAATCATTTCATCTTGGGCTATTTTAATTCTTCATTCATATTATCAGCCAAGGCCATATAACTGATGTGCTATGAGGACATCTAAGATTCCAAAGTCAATAAAACTCTAAACTCTTGGGTATGTTGAGCACCAATAAGCAAAGGATTTCAGTGAGCTTAACCTATAAATAAGTACAAGAAACTGTCCACTGACAGGTATAAGCAATTTTCCTTTTCCATAGCAAAGATTCCGCATTTCCTTTCTTGAACTATATGCTTCTTTGTTTTGTGGCCTGAAGATGGTAATCTTTTTTTACAACTTAGAAACTGCATAGCGCAAGGAATTATCCTTTCTTTCATCAATCCCAGCTTTCTCACAAGAACCAATATCAAGATCATCTTTGGCCTCTGTAACTACAGATTGAATATCAAAGGAGACCCCAATCTCAACTGTTTTTCATCAGCATCAGCATCAGCAACAGCTCAATTGGATGTGTATGTCAGAAACGATTTGACAAGCCTTATGTCAAGTGTGAGGATCTCATATTGATGAACCCTCTTGGACAGGATAAAAACAAGTGGGATAACTAATTTCTTCAGCTTCACCTGAGCCTCAGATTTCTTTCTTTCTTTGTTTGCTCAATGAAAGTAATGTGTTCTGTGGGCTGAGAAAACTGGAAAGAGGAATGGATGACATGTTGGCTGCAGACCACTGTTCCAAAATAAATAGAAAAAACAAGGAATTTCAGATTATCAGGCCTTAATTAGACGTGCATTATCCAGAAAATGATTAGACAGCTTTTTGGCCAAATATGTACAATACACAGAAGCAAGATGGCAGGGGCAAGTCAACCATTGATTAATGAAGTCAAAAACAATTTAATATGTTTAAAGGCCCTTATTTTTTTGGCTAAATGAAGGAAACAGAAGACTTTTCAACAAAGGCCAGGTTCCTTGAAATTTATATAGGGTTATCAATTTACTAGAGAATTCTTTATATCAATAGTGAATATGGAGACAACAATCTGATTCTTAATAGAGAGTTAGGTGTCATGGACTAGTTCTGGTAATGGATTGCCGATTGTTTTTTACCTATTTAAGACCTCAAAATTTTGCATTATAACTACTAGTTTAAGAAATTACAAGACAAAATAAATACATTCTAAACTGTTAAATAGCTTTCTCAAGAGAAAATCTGTTGTCCTCAAAGTTGATGGAAAACTAATATATCCATAAGGAAATGCGAATATTGAGACAATGGCAGAGAAATTCTCGGACCACAGACAAAGGGTTATTTTGGAAATGCCTTGTCAGTAAGTTTATACAAACCAAAGGATGATCCCTAAAAGCAATAATTCAGAACTCCAAATCCTAGGAAAACAGATCTTACCTGGTACTAATAAGCTGCATAAGTACAAGAACATTAATGACAAGTCCACTGACTAAAGAGTAGATGTACTGAAACATTGAAGACAGAATTATGGAAAAGTGGTTGATATCTTGCTTGAGAGATTTTATACTTATGGCCAAAGTTTAATGTCCACATTCTTTTATTATCCATGGTCAAGTTTCCACTCTTGCCTGTTCTCGGATGGAAAAGATGTCCTTGAATCCCGAATTCTGGATGAGTCAGGAATCAGCCTTGGAAAACCAAAGCAGTGCAAACTTATTTTTGCATTGAGCATCGTTCAGCACAACGGACTCCTCATATTTCACTCCCTAACAAGCTAATGGCTACAAGGAAACATGGCCCTTTCCTACTGCCAGAGCATATCTTCAGAAACAGTTCACTAACATGTACACTACGGCAGACAGCTGATCTAAATGTGAACCTTCAATGCAGGGGTAAAAACAGTCTAAATGAACTCACCACAAGACAACTTTTTGCTGTTTTTGTAGCCAATCTCTAGTGATTGCAAATGTTACAGACCACTACTAAGATTCTATTCAAAAAGCAAATTTAAATTTGTTAAATTGGAGAGATTGTCAGGTCTTCTCCATATTTCACAATATGACTGATAACTAATGACTATCATTAGAGCCCAAAGCAAGCTATATGAATTAGCAAAAACATATTTGAAATCATCAAATAGATCAACAAGTCACTAGCATCCAAATATTTGTTGATTCTGCAAGCTCAGTACAAAAGTTAACAGATCCAATCTCTTAATGATAATGGTTAAAAGCACATAATTTTGTAACTGGAATTTGTTGAAACATCAATTCAAGTTACATGCATCAGGAAATTGAATGTGTAAAAGATGGCTAACTCGTTCTTCAGTATTAGAGCCAGTTTATCAGAAATAGACAAATTAGTAACAATAAATCACAATAATAATGAACATGTTACCAGATACCTTTCTATTTCAGACAATTGAATCGATCTGGTGTCTGACTACCTCTGTCTGTGACTGATTATACTTAGAACAGCATGCCAAGTTATTGCTGATTAAAATTTGGGAAAAAGTATGGGATATGAGTTTCTGTTTTCCAACAGACCTGGTCATTGAAATTTTGCAGCCACAGACAGCCAAATTTGGGATTATCTCCAGAGAATATTAGACATATGCTAAGCAACCTCCAGACATCTTGTTGACTGAGTAGAACAATTGTAGATCTGACCAAGTTGGGGACGCAACCGGTTCAAGAATTAACTCCATTCGGATCACAAATGTTTCCGAATTTTTTCCTAATCAACTTTACCTTCTCTGCAACCTTTTGCAACATAAAATTTGCCAGCATAACTAAGAGAAATTTAAGTTCTTCAGCCAGCCAACTTTTAGATAATTAAAACACCTGGTCAAACTTTGGGAAACTAAACAAGATGAAGTGATGAAAAGATCACACTGACAAAACATTAAAACTGCATAGCAAGCAAGACAACATGTTCAGGACTATTGCGAGGTAGAAAATTGAAAATTGACAGTTGACATTTGAATAGTCACTTCTTTACAAACTTCTCAATCTTGTTCTTAGCTTTGCAAAACGGATGTGCATTCTAAACTAACCTTCTCAGTTGACTTAGCAGCAGCCATTAGAGCTAATGAGGAGGTCATATTCCAGGAGAGGCACATCAGCTGAATATTCGACAAGCTCCATCTGTCTCTTTAATTCCATAAGACATTGGTAGATCTCATCACACTGAGGATGTGACTTATCTTTGACCATGAACTCCCAAACATCACCTTTGACCTCTATTGAACTGCAGCCAGGTGTCTTGTCAACACCTCTTTCTCTCATCATCTTCCTAACCTCCCTGGACTTCTGCCACATATTTGCTTCGATGTACATGCTTGCAAGCAGGACATAGATTCCACTATCATGAGGATCCAGTTCTAGAAGCTTCATAGCAGCTTTCTCCCCCATTTCGACATTTTTATTAATTCGACATGCAAAAAATAATGCTCCCCACACCACAGCATCAGCTTCCATTGGCATGCTCTTAATAAGCTCTTCAGCCTCTTCTAGTAGACCAGCCCTACCCAAAAGGTCGACCATGCAAGAGTAGTGTTTAAGTTTGGGAGGAATGTTGAACTTGGAGCTCATCTGTGCAAAAATCTTGCGACCTTCTTCAACCAAACCTCCATGACAACAAGCTGACAAGACACCCAGAAATGTAACTTCATCTGGGACCAGTCCAATTTGAATCATCTCAAAGAAGTGGGATAAAGCATCACTGGAATCCCCATGATAAGCCAAAGCACATATTATAGCTGTCCAAGTTAATGAGTTTCTTGCTGGCATCTCTTTAAAAATCTGAAGTGCCTTACTGATGTTGCCACATTTTGCATACATATCTATCAAAGCAGTCCCCAAAGCAACATTTATACAGATGTTATTCCTTTCAATATACCGATGAAGCCAAATTCCAACATCAAGCGCCCCGATCTGCGTGCAAGCAGATAAACAACTAACCATGGTCACCTGATCAGGCATAACATTCTTGGCTTGCATTTCACTAAACAAAGCCAATGCCTCCTTACAATGTTTGATTTGGACGTAACCACTAATCAAAGCATTCCAAGGAACAACATCCTTTTCAGGCATCTCATCAAAAAGCTTTCTAGCAATGTCCAAAAGCCCCAACTTTGCATAGCCCACAACCATGGTCGTCCAACTAACCACGGTCTTCTTCTCCATCCTATCAAACAAAGCCTTTGCTTCATCAAGTTCCCCACACTTCACATACATGTCCATAAGAGCATTACCTAGAGGCACGGTCAAATTCAGCCCATACTCCTCAATGCGCTGATGAAATTCTCTCCCAAGCACTAAGTCCTCCAACTGCCCGCACGACAAAACCAATCCAATCATAGTAACCTCGTCTGGCTTGACTCCCTCCGTCTCCATTTCCCTAAAAATCCTCAAAGCTTTGTGTGCTTTCCCGCTCTTGACATACCCATTAATCAAAGAATTCCAAGAAACCAAGTCCCTCACGCAATTTTCATTGAACACCATACGTGCAATGTCCAACTCCCCAAAAGACGCCAAGAAATGAATTAAAGCATTATGCACATAAATGTTTCTCTCATAACCCAATTTAATAACATGAACAAGAATCTCAAAACCCAAATAAAAGAATGATAATCTAGTACATGTCTTAAACAATAAAGGAAAAGTATATTTATCAGGCCTTAAACCACTATTACTCCAAGCACACAACATTTGCTTGTATAAAATAAAAGCTTCAATCGGGTTCTCACCGTCAGAAAAAGCTCTAATAGAAACATTATAAGAAAATGCATTTGGGTTTTGCAAACTGCATAACAACGTTTTGCAGTAAGAAAGATCAGCCATTTCTGAGAGAGCACAGAATGCAATCAAACGACTCGACGCCAGCCCATCTGAGATGAGGCCAGTGATGATCATTTGGGATTGGATTTGCTTGAGTTGAGAAATGGACTTGCATTTATTTTCAAGGAGTGAAAGAATCGGGTTTGAGAGGACAAAAGAATGGTTGGTGTTCCAGTTGTCCTTGGCCTTGTCCGGGTTGTCTTTGTAGTGGGGCAAATTGGAACGAGCGGAAAGTGTTTGAGAAAATGACGCAAAGGGATGATTTCTTGAGAAGAGTAGTTTGGAAGGAAGTTTCTTCAGACGGGTGCTGATGACCATTGATCAAGTGAGCAAATGCATTGGAACTTTGGCGGGAGAGAAGTTTGATTAATTAAGAGATGACCAAAGTTAACGCGTTAAAGCGCTAACCCGAAGGTTGGGTATCATTTGCACCTTCGCGCTAAATCCTAGATTGGGTAGACCCTGTCTTCAAAAATCAATTGTCCAAATTGTGCGACACGATCTATCGAAATAGCGTTGTATAATTTGAGTTGTTGAATTTTTGAAAACTAGATTTGCCCAAATATGAATTTGGTACCAACTGTGTTGCACTTTTTCTTTAGCCAATGTTTAATACTAATGGTTTAACTTAAAAAAAAGAACATTTTAATGATCTCAAAGTAATAATTCATAGAAACAATCAAACAATACTTGAATAGAAGATCAGATTTTCTCTTTTTGACAGAATGTCCTAAAAAATAAAAAGGAATCCAACCGCTTTAAAAAAATCACAGGCCCTTAAAATATATTGTAGAATTTAAAATAAAATTGTTTCTTTTGACAACAAAAATTTCTGTTGGTATTCTCAATTTTTCACAATATGTGTACGAAAGATGTGTTGCCATATTTCTGTCCTATCTTTATGTTCATGATTTGAGGAGGAATATTTGTAGCAATAGCAAAGTTTATTAAATTTACTTAATATGATTTTTAACAATAGCAAAATTTAATATGATTTTTGCATAATTTGATATTTAGCTTATTAAGTGAGTTTAAAGTTTCTAGGATTTCCATTTTCATGTTATGATCCTTGGTCAAGATTCTTAATATTCAACTTTTTGTTGGAATTTATTGGAGTAAAAGTTTATCCTTACTTATGAAAGTCCCCTCCGGCTTAACTAGATAACTTATGCACTAACCTTGACTCAAGCGTCAAGCATTTTAGCAAACAGTTTTTCGTTTTCTTTTTTACTCTAGTTTACATGCTTTTTCTAACTATATCAACATGCTTCATATAATCATATGGTTGGTTTTTGCCCTTCTGGTCCATGGTGAAAATTAAAGAGTGTTAGTGTACTCGTGCATGTGTGTGATATTTCTTCTTTTTTTCTCTTTGTTGTTTCATGTGTCTTGCTGGGGAGGAGGGAGGAAAGAATATTACCTCATTGTGAAGTTCGGATTGTCTTGATCAATAATACACTCCAAAAAAAAAAAAAAATGGATTAGTTTATTTCGCTCTGCCTGTAATTTGGTAAACCTGTCCCGCTGAATGATATCTGATAGCTTAACTTGTTGAAAAGCATAAAGCTTGTTCACTCTATATATGGCTGAAGGACTAAAGAATCGAGAAAAGTACTTAAATAAATCTAATATATCTGATCAAAAACTGTTGTCCAACATTCAAGATATAGTGTTTCACAGGAATGTGAAGCCATCAAGAGTTGAACTTTGCTGATAATTCTGAATAAATTCATAATTATGCTTACTTTTTAAGTTAATTTTACTTTTAAATACTAAGCCTAATCATTCCATTACCAGAAAGAAAGGTGACTTCTTTCAAATAGTCTGCAACTTGAACTATTTCCTGGTGATTCTCTTGAACTTGAAACTTAGATCTTGGCTTTTCCTGTACGATGTAATCCTTTTCATAGTTTTCAGGGTATTATTTTTTGTTGATTTTCTACTGCATTACCTGATAAATGTGGAATGATTGAAGAGTCTGTTTAAACTTGATATTGTTAGGCGGATTGCACTTACTCCACCACTAAGCCTGTTTAATTCATTTTTTTCCTCTTTCGTACATTTTTTTAGTTTTTAGCGAGATGGAGGGGTCAAGTTCATCGTTAGCTATTCAGTTTTATCATCTTTTAGTATTCTCTAAGTGTTGTTAACTTTTGGATTGTGATCCCTTTTCTCTTTTGGTTAAGATTTTGATGCTCGATGAAAATCATGCTGCTTAATTTTAAGTTTTCTTACTACTCTTTTTGCCCTTTTAGTGGTCATAAGTTTATTATTAAGACATTGTCAGGTCAATAGAAAGTACTTCCTCACACAAATAAGTCTAATTCTTTTACACAAAAACTAGTCACTAAGACTATTAAAAAGTTCATGCAGTAGGAATTTCTGACTTTATCATTTCTGGCTGGTCTTTTACTTTTCCTGCTTAATTTTGAGTGGTGTTTTTTTCTTAAGCTGGCCTATATGTGGAAATCTCTTTTTGTGTTTGTATGATAAACAGAAAGCATAGTAATCTGTTTCAGTTTGTAATCAGAAAGCAAAGAAGTATATGTTGAATAAGCTTTCAATTTCTCCAATATTTCAATAGAAAACAATCAGAACACAATAGAAAAACAATGATATTTTGTGCCCTATTTGAAGTTGTGAACGGGATAATGATCAGGTTGAAAGCACGATTTCTTGCCTTTATTGTTATTTGGTTTGAACTTGGTGTCTCTCTTATATGTTAACAGAAAACTTCTTTGTGTTTCTGCAGCAATGAGAAGCATCATGGGTCTTATTCACTTTGTCTTATTCTTTTTGCTGATATGTTATTGACTTTTAATTGCTTGTCATTTGGTGTTCTTAATGTGCTACGATTGTGTTTTCGTGATTTTGGCAAATGCTATTGCCCTGAATGTTTGTTCATCTCAGGGTTTCAGACACACAGACATCAGCTGCTAGGAAGAAAGGGCAATTGGAAACTTAAAAGTTGCGCCTGAGATCGGTATGAAACTAACGAGCAAAAGAAGTAGCAAGACGCTTGGATCTGAAGGTAGTGAGCTGTTAAGATGAAAGGATAAGAAGCAGAGTTCTTAGCAATGCTCTTTATTATAGTAATTAGGGTGAAATGATGCAAAAAGAGAAACGAAGCAATATATGAAGCATAAGAAGAATCAAGGTGGAAGAGATCATCCAGTAGAAGACAAAGAACTGCTAGAAGAAGCAAAGTAGAAGAGGAAGTCATCACTCATCTGGTACAGTCGTGTAGACTTGAAGGGAAACATGCATGAGAAATTATAGATAAGCTAGGAGAAACAGCAGGGCCATGCCTAACATTTAGTTCCCAGCTGATTTTGAACAGTTGAAGTGGTATTCTCTTTGTTCTATTTTGTCAAATGGTGTTTTTTTTTCAAAGCAAAAGGACCTTTTGTTGAATCCTTTAGGACTATACAATATGTCCACAATCTATTAATCAGAACTCCTATCTGCTCATGTCTACTCTTGTAATCAATCCTATAGTTATACAGTACACTTAGGACTTTTGTATATGGCTATTGGTATGCATTATTGTCCTATCTAGCTCATCAAACACCTGTGATCTAGTCCCCATTCGAGCACCAATTCCAAATTTTTCCTTGTTCTTGGAGCACTTTCCCAAGAAACGCAATTTAATTGGACAATCTTCATAATTGTTGCAACAAGCTGAACATTAGTCTTGTTGGCTTGTTTGAAAATTCTGCTATTCCTCTCTTGCCATGGATGCCAAATAGTTGTAGAAAGAGCCAGCCGCTTAAGTTTAGTAGCAAATGATTCAGCTTTCAAATGAGCACTCCACCATTGCACCTCCATCTGCTAGTACATGTCTCCTCTATACAATAGACACATCTTTTGTACATTTTGCCAAACTGCCTTTGCAAAAGTACATTAAAAAAAATAGGTGGTCAATTGATTCATCAACTCCACCACCAAGTACACAAGTGCGATCAACATTTTACATCCCCCATCTTCTCACCTATCTTCTGTCATAAGCTTCCCTTGTACTGCCAACCATAGAGTGAAAGCAAATTTCGGGAAATATCCCTTCCCCCAAACCATTTTGTGCCAATTAACAATAGTGTTTGGATAGAAGATTATTTGAGATATTATTTGGAATAATTACTGTAACACTTTTTGTGATGTGATATATGTGAGATAAAAAAAGATGATTGGGAAGATAAAAAGGTTTTTTGAAAATTGTATTTTTGATGCAAACAAATAATTTCTTGTCGTTATTTGGTTATCCAAACACACTGATCACCAGGTGGAAATCAAATGGTGTATTAGATAGCTCTGCTAATTTTTTCTTTGATTTCTGCTTAATTTTATCCTACATTTTCTAAGTTAAGAATTTTGTTACTGCTAATAACCAAACTGAACTTCATCTTGTAGTGATATACTAGACAGACGAATAAATTTTTCGACAAGACAATTACATAAGTGCAAGAATTTTTCTCTAACCTGCCTTCAGAATTTACAAGGTCTTGGCAAGGTTGACAATTTTAAATATCTGTAGATGGACTAATACAGGGATTTTATGTGAATCATGCTATGCACACAGGATCACACTAGTTATTGATGTAAATTGGTTCCTACGGGATTTCACATAGTACGCACAAACGAGGTCTTGTAAACCCTTGAGCTAAATCTACCTAATTAATTCCTTGGGTTTAACTATTGATGCAATGCACCAAAATATCGTCAAGTCAACATAATTTTTTGGCAAATAGAAGTTTAATAACCAAAGAAACGTATTGTAGTGGAAATGTTTTTATGCAAATCTAGGTCATTGGATTACCTTTCTTATACTAAGGTTTGAATAGAAAAAAAAAAATGGCAATAAAAGAAAATCACATACAATAACGAAAATTGAGAGTGTAGCCGAAGTGAACAATTAAGAGTAAAAATTGTTTAAACTTAGTTGAAACTCAACAAACACAACGGTCCAGGATCCATCTTTTTGAGATTTCATATTTTATACAGTGATATGTTTTTTTATGTAAAAAGGGGAAAGGGTGCTAGGGCCACAACAATTTGAGGCTTCTCATGTGATATGCTGCACATGTTATTTAACTTGCAACATCAGTATACTTGTTAACATGATCAAGCTATTGAAGTAGATGCCTCTTCCTCTCTTTTTTTTTTTTCCTTTTTTCAGTTTTCATTGATCATTAGTCATTCCTGTTTCTTTCCCTTAGGTAATTAAGAAAACATGGAAAAAATTTTAAAAAAAGGACTTCTCTTCAATCCGTTTTTAGAGGTAATACTAATACAAATTGTTAGCAAATCATGTTTCTAATCATATGTAGGAGATAAAGGTGTGAGAAAACAATAGTATTGGACTCATTGGTTGGTTGGCATCTGCGCCAGTGAAAGGAGCTAAGAAGTCATAAGAGAGCTGATGCGGATACAGGTACGCAACAACTTCAACCTTGGGTCAAAGATCCTTTGATCATCATTGATGCTCCGATGACAAGATCAAGATCCAAGAAGGTGAAGGAAGCCTTACGAGCCTTGATCATTCACCATACAAGCAAGGAGCAAGCTAAGTTTGAAGATTTGATGGACCATGAAGTTACCTTGTTCACTTGTACGTTTGAAGTGAAAGAATGATCTCATACTTGTTAGCTTAGTTAGTAGTTGTTTTAAAGCTGCCTAGTTTAGTAGTTGTTAATCGCACAAAGGACATGTTGTCGCTGAGTTTTAATCCTTTCAGTAGATTTTACTAAGTATTGAGCCTTATCGGGAAGCCATAAAGAGCTGGCTCTTTATGTGGGCCGAATTCCTATTCCTAGTTTAGGTAGGTGAGTTGTCAATCCTTACTCCAAACGGATTTGCCCTAGTTCTAGCCTATAAAAAGGCACCTCTTGCATGAGTAAAGGGACAAAATATTACAACCAGAAATCGTGAGGAATTTTCCTTCAAGTTCTTAATCGAACTTACTCTTGAATTCTTGAGTTCATAGCTTAAGATTCAAATCAGACTTTATCGATTAGTTTGCTTCCTAATCGTGGTGTCTCTTCATCCATCTTTATTTGCTTAAGATTACTGATTACCTTCGTGTGTCAGAGGTCTTGAGTTCATGAGAACAATCGAGTTCAATTTCCATTGGGAGAAAATGTTCAATTCTGATATTACAAAGTTGGGAGGTTCTAGGAGGGTCTTCCCCTAGGATTGCTCATCAAGAGCTCCTAAAGGTAATCTGAAATAAATTATACATTTTTGTCTAGTTATGCTCTGATGGTGATGGATGAAAGTAAAAAGCAAGTCAATTGGTTCCTTTTGGATTCTTTTATATTATCGAATTAATTTAACATGGAAGTCTATATTCTTTGTGTATTAGGGACAGTTAGATTCATGAGTAAAGGATTATATTCTACATTGATCCGAGAGATAGAGAAAGAGCGGTTAATATATAAGCAAGGGCTCGAGACCTAATGACTTAATCTTTTGGGTCAGAGTTGGGTTCTTCACTTATATATTGGTCTCTTTGGTGGACTCTCTTGAAGTGTTTGTCCCTATCAAATTGGTATCAGAGTTTCAGGTTGCGAGACTGAACTACTCATGAATAAATGGATTCTTATAAGAGTTGGACCGGTGAAAATTCTCTTCTTGATAGTGGACCAAAGTGCCAAAGTGCTGGCTAGTGTTGGACCAAATACGCCATGGATTTGACAGGGAATCCGGTTGGGGTTAGACCAAGAAGTCAAGGATTGGCAGGAGTCCAAAATGCAATTTGGATGTTGAAAAAGAATGGGTCCATAATTAGAAGAAGAGGTGACCTTAGGTGATAAGATTAGGTACACCATGAATTTGGCAGGAAGTGGGATTAGACCAAGGAGCCAAGGATTGGCAGAGGTCCAGAATGCAGTTTGGACGTCAAAGAAGAGTGGATCCATGATTGGGAGAAGAGGTGACCTTAGGTAATAAGGTGGACTTGCATTGAGTATTAAAGTGGGTTTGAAAAAGAGCTTATAAATTTGGATTTAATGTGAGGGGTTACTCATGAAAGAAGAGGTTTGTTAGGTTCATGAGTAAACGATTATGTCCCACATTAATCCGAGAGATAAAAAAAGAGCGGTTAATATGTAAGTAAGGGCCTAATACCTGATGGTTTAAGTTTTTTGGTCAGAGTTGGATTCCTGACTAATATATTGGATTTTTTGATAAACTCTCTCAAGGCGTTTCTCCCTATCAGGGACGACTTCACAAATTGGATGCTGCATTTAATTTGCATTAAACAAAAACTCTTGAATCGTCCTGTTTGTTGAATGTCGACTTTGTTATTTATAGATAATGCACTATTGGGATAAGATGATTAGCGTGTTAAGAGAAGCAAGATACTTACTAGTTAGTTGTAATTTCAAAATAGTTGGCCTGGTTAGATCAGGTTTGAATGATAGCTAGCTATCATGATCTCCTTAGCCCTGCCTTGCAAGAACTCCAAGACTAATTGTAGACTTCGCGACTTGTGCTAATGAATAATCAGCTACATCAACAAGGAACTCAAAGGCTTTTAGCTAAAATGAGAAAGCTGTTCTCGAAGGATTCCAATGAGGAAAGGGATGAAATGTAGTATGATGCTTTGGCAGGTCATATAGATCAATTTTAAATTGAGTGCCATTTCTAATGGCATTTCTACATTATATTTCCTATTGCGATAAGGTAGATTTAGCATCATTGCTTTCCAAAGTTCAAATTGTGTTGTATGAGATTGCGCATGACCTTAGGCTTGCTCGTGACAAGAAATACATTTCAGAAGGACCTTGGAAAATGACAAAAGTTTTGTGCCACTTACAAGAAAAGATCGAGCTTTTGAAGCCAGAAATTCGAGAAACAAATGGACTTTTGCTTGCCAGTAAGTTTGAATTGTCTTCCTTCTTGTCTGAATATCCCTTTTGGATACTGTAGATGGGGTAATCCTCTACGGACACATGTCAGTTCTACTGGCCTGTTCGGTCCTCAGCCACGGGTCTTCATGAGGCCAAACTAGTTGAGAGCTCCTAATTTTTTGAGATAAGGCCAGAGGTAGAGTTTGTGACAGCCCCACCTCACCCTAAGGCGAACCAAAGGGTTCGGTGGACCGCCTGCCCAACTCTCGCCGGGACTCAGGATCCGGAACGAGCGTAAACCCTACCAACCGCTCAAAAGAGCTTCGAGAAGATAACATTCACTGTCCGAAACCCAAACAAGCACAACAACTTTAGATAATCCTAGAAAAGAACATTTCCAAACCAAATCAACTCAGGAACATGGTTAAACACTTTTATATACACATGGTTACAAATTTACAATTCAAAAGGGAATGGTTTGGTTAAAATACATTTAAGGTTTTCCAACCATCGATGAGCTATACAAAAGAATACTAAAACTAGCTCAACTCATGCTTCAAAACATCATAGTCTTCAAAAGGTGATTTCCTGTAAGGAAAACAAGGATAACGAAACGGAGTGAGCTAAAAGCTCAATGAGGTACCAACAGTATAAACAGTAGAATCAGTAGAATTCATGAGAAAGCACTTTGGAGTCACATATTCACATCAAATACGAGAAATGAATGAACATCACAATGTAAAGGATACAGGTGGCTCTCAGGAGCCAAATCCCCGTTGCTATACTTGATCCAGCTTCGTTGAACCTCCGTCAACGTTCAATAAAGAAACCAGTCCAGTAGAACACCACTTTAACGCCAAAACCCCGTTCACCAAACATACCCCTTACCGGGCCCGAACGCCAAACAGGAACAGGAATTGTAATACTCGAGTATACCGGAATCAAGAGTCTCAATACCCAAATATTCCCCCAGGAACAAGCACCCATGGATGGTCAATTATCTCGACCAAGCCCTTACTGGCTCGATTTAATTAACTCCCCATGAGGTTGAGCTCAAGTTTAACAGGACGATCGTTGGACACACTTCCAAACGATCTCATAACAAGTGCAAGTAACAAGTTCAAGTACATAACAAGTACAAGTAATAGATTCCAGTTTGTTCAGTACAAGCAAGAGAACGAGTGTGATAAAGTACACCCTCGTCTCATACAAGATAAACAGTCAGGAAAGATATTCAAATAGCAAGTTGCAAGTACAGAAAACCAGTTTAGCAATAACTCAGGGGAGTGGTGCACTCACCTGATCAAACAAGGATAATTTCAAAAGTTTCCTTCCCAAGTATGGCTTTACTCGCCGGCACCTCCTGGAACAATCAAGGCAAACACTTAAGACTGGACTCCAAGACCTAATAAGTGGAATTCGCACGTAAAACTCGATTATAAGTCAGGTGCCTATCCAAATGAACCATTAATGTAAAGCGAAGAGGTGACTTTGGAGTGAAAAGATAACGATTAGTCCTGAAGGCATGAACAACCTCAAAACCCTACCTACAATGACTGACCAACTCCTCCAAATTCGATACTAGGAAAACAGGATTTTCCAGATTCGCGCAACCCTGTATGAAAAATCATA